>NW_024104099.1:0-8386 GCF_003945595.2 Pipra filicauda | reverse complement strand
GAGGTCACTGTGATGTTGAGGCCTGCACCATTATGAGGTGTCTGGTCTTTTTGAGGTCACTGTGATGATGAGGCCTGCACCATTATGACATGTCTGGGTTTTATGAGGTCAGTGCCATGATGACGCCTGCACCATTATGACATGTCTGGGCTTTATGAGGTCAGTGCCATGATGAGGCCTGCACCATAATGGCGTGCCTGGGCTTTATGAGGTCAGTTTGATGATGTGGCCTGCACCATTATGAGGTGTCTGGTCTGTTTGAGGTCACTGTGATGATGAGGCCTGCACCAATATGACATATGTGGGCTTTATGATGTCAATGTGAAGATGAGGCCTGCACTATTATGTGGAATCTGGGCTTTATGACGTCTCTGTGATGATGAGACCTGCACCATTATGACATGCCTCGGCTGTATGAGGTCAGTGTGATGATGAGGCCTGCACCATTATGACATATCTGGGCTTTATGAGGTCACTGTGATGATGAGGCCTGCACCATTACGACATGTCTGGGCTTTATGAGGTCAGTGCCATGAGGAGGCCTGCACCATTATGACATGTCTGGGTTTTATGAGGTGAGTGTGATGATGCAGCCTGCACCTCTATGACATGTCTGGGCTTTATGAGGTTAGTGTGATGATGAGGCCTGCACCATTATGACATGTCTGGCCTTTATGAGGTCAGTGCCATGACGAGACCTGCACCATTATGACATGTCTGGGCTTGATGAGGTCAGTTTGATGATGAAACCTGCACCATTATGACATGTCTGGGCTTTATGAGGTCAGTGTGATGATGAGGCCTGCACCATTATGACATGTCTGGGCTTTATGAGGTCAGTGCCATGACGAGGCCTGCACCATTATGATATGTCTGGGCTTTAAGAGCTCTGAGCCATGAGGAAGCCTGCACTATTATGACATGACTGGGCTTTATGAGGTCAGTGTGATGATGATGCCTGCACCCTTTTGACATGTCTGGGCTTTATGAGCTCAGTGTGATGATGGGACCTGCACCATTATGACATGTCTGGGATTTCTGAGGTCAGTGCCATGAGGAGGCCTGCACCATTATGACATGACTGGGCTTTATGAGGTCTGTGCCATGAGGAAGCCTGCACTCTTTTGACATGTATGGGCTTTATGATGTCAGTGTGATGATGAGGTCTGCACCCTTAGGACATGTCTGGGCATTATTATGTCACTGTGATTATGAGGCCTGTACCATTATGAGGTGTCAGGACTTTATGATGTCAGTGTGATGATGAGGCCTGCACCATTATGACATGTCTGGGCATTATGACATCAGTGTGATGATAAGTCCTGCACCATTATGAGCTGTCTGGGCTTTATGAGGTCAGTGTGATGATGAGGCCTGCACCATAATGACAGGTCTCGGCTTAATGAGGTCAGTGCCATGATGTGGCCTGCACCATTATGACATGTCTGGGCCTTTTGAGGTCAGTGCCATGATGAAACCTACACCATAATGACATGTCTGGGCTTTATCACGTCACTGTGGTGATGAGGTCTCCACCATTATGATATGTCTGGGCTTTATGAGGTCACTGTTATGATGAGGTCTGCACCATTTTTTGGTGTCTGGGGTTTATGAGGTCAGTGTGGTCATGAGGCCTGCACCATTATGACATGTCTGGGCTTTATGAGGTCACTGTGATGATGAGACCTGCACCGTTATGAGGTGTCTGGGCTTTATGAGGCCCGTGTCATGATGAGGCCTGCACCATTATGACATGACTGGGCTTTATGATGTCGGTGTGATGATGAGGCCTGCACCATTCTGACATGTCTGGGCTTTATGAGCTCAGTGTGGTAATGAGGCCTGCTCCATTATGACATGCCTGGGCTTTCTGAGGTCAGTGCCATGAGGATGCCTGCACCATTATGATATGTCTGGGCTTTATGAGGTCAGTGCCATGATGACGCCTGCACAATTATGACATGTCTGGGCTTTATGAGGTCAGTGTCATGATGGGACCTGCACCATTATGACATGTTTGGGCTTTATGAGGTCACTGTGATGATGAGACCTGTACCATTATGATATGTCTGGCCTTTATCAGGTCACTGTGATGACAAGACCTGCACCATTATGACGTCTGGGCTTTATGACGTCAGTGCCATGATGAGACCTGCGCCATAATGACGTGTCTGGGCTTAATCAGGTCACTGTGATGATGAGACCTGCACCATTATGACATGTCTGGGCCTTATGAGGAAACTGTGATTATGAGGCCTGCACCATTATGTGTTGGCTGGGCTTTATGATGTCAGTGTGATGATGAGGCCTGCACCATTCTGACATGTCTGGGCTTTATGAGGTCAGTGCCATGATGAGGCCTGTAACATAATGTCGTGTCTGGGCTTTATAAGGTCACTGTGATGATGAGGCCTGCACCATTATGAGGTGTCTGGTCTTTTTGAGGTCACTGGGATTATGAGGCCTGCACCGTTATGTGGTGTCTGGGCTTTATGAGGTCAGTGCCATGAGGAGACCTAAGCCATTATGACATGTCTGGGCTATATGAGGTCAGTGCCATGGTGACGCCTGCACCATTATAACATGTCTGGGCTTTAAGAGGTCAGTGTGATGATGAGGCCTGCACCATTATGAGGTGTCTAGGCTTTATGAACTCACTGTGATGATGAGGCCTGCACCATTACGACGTCCCTGGGCTTTATGACGTCAGTGTGGTAATGAGGCCTGCTCCATTATGACATGTCTGGGCTTTATGAGGTCAGTGCCATGAGGAGACCTGCACCATTATGACATGTCTGGGCTTTATCAAATCAGTGTCGTGATGAGACCTGCACCATTATGACATGTCTGGGCTTTATGAGGTCACTGTGATGATGAGACCTGCACCATTATGACATGTCTGAGCTCTATGAGGTCAGTGCCATGGTGACGCCTGCACCATTATAACATGTCTGGGCTTTATGAGGTCACTGTGATGATGAGGCCTGCACCATTATGACATTTCTGGGCTTTATGACGTCAGTGCCATGATGAGACCCGCACCATAATGACGTGTCTGGGCTTTATCAGGTCACTGTGATGATGAGATCTGCACCATTATGACATGTCTGGGCCATATAAGGAAACTGTGATTATGAGGCCTGCACCATTATGTGTTGGCTGGGCTTTATGATGTCAGTGCCATGAGGAGGCCTGCACCATTCTGACATGTCTGGGCTTGATGAGGTCACTGTGATGATGAGGTCTGCACCAATATGACGTGTCTAGGCTTTATGACGTCAGTGTGGTCATGAGGCCTGCACCATTATGACGTGTCTGGACTTTATTAGGTCTGTACCATGAGGAACCCTGCACTATTATGACATGTCTGGGTTTTATGAGGTGAGTGTGATGATGCAGCCTGCACCTCTATGACATGTCTGGGCTTTATGAGGTTAGTGTGATGATGAGGCCTGCACCATTATGACATGTCTGGGCTTTATGAGGTCAGTGCCATGACGAGACCTGCACCGTTATGACATGTCTGGGCTTGATGAGGTCAGTTTGATGATGAAACCTGCACCATTATGACATGTCTGGGCTTTATGAGGTCAGTGTGATGATGAGGCCTGCACCATTATGACATGTCTGGGCTTTATGAGGTCAGTGCCATGACGAGGCTTGCACCATTATGATATGTCTGGGCTTTATGAGGTCTGTGCCATGAGGAAGCCTGCACTATTATGACATGACTGGGCTTTATGAGGTCAGTGTGATGATGATGCCGGCACCCTTATGACATGTCTGGGCTTTATGAGGTCAGTGTGATGATGAGGCCTGCACCATTATGACATGTCTGGGCTTTATGAGGTCACTGTGATGTTGAGGCCTGCACCATTATGAGGTGTCTGGTCTTTTTGAGGTCAGTGTGTTGATGAGGCCTGCACCATTATGACATGTCTGGGTTTTATGAGGTCAGTGCCATGATGACGCCTGCACCATTATGACATGTCTGGACTTTATGTGGTCAGTGCCATGATGAGGCCTGCACCATAATGGCGTGCCTGGGCTTTATGAGGTCAGTTTGATGATGTGGCCTGCACCATTATGAGGTGTCTGGTCTGTTTGAGGTCACTGTGATGATGAGGCCTGCACCAATATGACATATGTGGGCTTTATGATGTCAATGTGAAGATGAGGCCTGCACTATTATGTGGAGTCTGGGCTTTATGACGTCTCTGTGATGATGAGACCTGCACCATTATGACATGCCTGGGCTTTATGAGGTCAGTGTGATGATGAGGCCTGCACCATTATGAGGTGTCTAGGCTTTATGAACTCACTGTGATGATGAGGCCTGCGCCATTACGACGTCCCTGGGCTTTATGACGTCAGTGTGGTAATGAGGCCTGCTCCATTATGACATGTCTGGGCTTTCTGAGGTCAGTGCCATGAGGAGGCCTGCACCATTATGACATGTCTGGGCTTTATCAAATCAGTGTCATGATGACACCTGCACCATTATGACGTGTCTGGGCTTTATGAGGTCACTGTGATGATGAGGGCTGCACCATTATAACATATCTGGGCTTTATGAGGTCAGTGCCATGATGAGGCCTGTAACATAATGTCGTGTCTGGGTTTTATAAGGTCACTGTGATGATGAGGCCTGCACCATTATGAGGTGTCTGGTCTTTTTGAGGTCACTGGGATTATGAGGCCTGCACCATTATGTGGTGTCTGGGCTTTATGAGGTCAGTGCCATGAGGAGACCTAAACCATTATGACATGTCTGGGCTTTATGAGGTCAGTGTGATGAGGAGGCCTGCACCATTATGACATATCTGGGCTTTATGAGATCACTGTGATGATGAGGCCTGCACCATTATGACATGTCTGGCCTATATGAGGTCAGTGCCATGGTGACGCCTGCACCATTATAACATGTCTGGGCTTTATGAGGTTAGTGTGATTATGAGGTCTGCACCCTTATGACAAGTCTGAGCTTTATGAGGTCACTGTGATGATGAGGCCTGCACCATTATGAGGTGCCACAGCTTTATGAGGTCACTGTGATGATGAGACCTGCACCATTATGACATGTCTGAGCTCTATGAGATCAGTGCCATGGTGACGCCTGCACCATTATAACATGTCTGGGCTTTATGAGGTCACTGTGATGATGAGGCCTGCACCATTATGACATGTCTGGGCTTTATGAGGTCACTGTGAGTATGAGGCCTGTACCATTATGACATGTCTGGGCTTTATGACGTCAGTGCCATGATGAGACCCGCATCATAATGACGTGTTTGGGCTTTATGAGGTCACTGTGATGATGAGGCCTGTACCATTATGACGTGTCTGGGCTTTATGAGGTCAGTGCCATGAGGAGGCCTGCACCATTATGACATGACTGGGATCTATAAGGTCAGGGCCATGATGACGCCTGCACCATTATGACATGTCTGGGCTTTATGAGTTCAATGCCATGATGAGACCCGCACCATAATGACGTGTCTGGGCTTTATCAGGTTACTGTGGTGTTGCGGTCTGCACCATTATGACATGTCTGGGCCTTATGAGGAAACTGTGATTATGAGGCCTGCACCATTATGTGTTGGCTGGGCTTTATGATGTCAGTGTGATGATGAGGCCTGCACCATTCTGACATGTCTGGGCTTTATGAGGTCAGTGCCATGAGAGGACTGCACCCATGACATGTCTGTGATTGTGAGGTCATGTGAGATGAGGTCTGCACAATCTGACGTTGTCTGGGCTTTATGAGGTTAGTGTGATGATGAGGCCAGCACCATTATGACATGTCTGGTCTTTATGAGGTCAGTGCCATGATGAGGCCTGCACCATAATGCCGTGCCTGGGCTTTATGAGGTCAGTGTGATGATGTGGCCTGCACCATTATGAGGTGTCTGGTCTTTTTGAGGTCACTGTGATGATGAGGCCTGCACCAATATGACATATCTGGGCTTTATGAGGTCAATGTGAAGATGAGGCCTGCACCATTATGTGGAATCTGGGCTTTATGGCGTCACTGTGATGATGACACCTGCACCATTATGACATGTCTGGACTTTATGAGGTCAGTGTGATGATGAGGTCTGCACCATTATGACATATCTGGGCTTTATGAGGTCACTGTGATGATGAGGCCTGCACCATTATGAGGTGTCTAGGCTTTAAGAACTCACTGTGATGGTGAGGCCTGCGCCATTATGACATGACTGGGCTTTATGAGGTCACTGTGATGATGAGGCCTGCACCATTATGACATGTCTGGGCTTTATCAAATCAGTGTCATGATCAGACCTGCACCATTATGACATGTCTGGGCTTTATGAGGTCAGTGTGATGATGAGGGCTGCACCATTATAACATATCTGGGCTTTATGAGGTCAGTGCCATGACGAGGCCTGCACCATTATGACATGTCTGTGCTTTATGAGGTCTGTGCCATGAGGAAGCCTGCACTCTTTTGACATGTATGGGCTTTATGAGGCCAGTGTGATGATGAGGTCTGCACCCTTAGGACATGTCTGGACTTTATTATGTCACTGTGATTATGAGGCCTGTACCATTATAAGGTGTCAGGACTTTATGATGTCAGTGTGATGATGAGACCTGCACCATTATGACATGTCTGGGCATAATGACATCAGTGTGATGATAAGTCCTGCACCATTATGAGCTGTCTGGGCTTTATGAGGTCAGTGTGATGTTGAGGCCTGCACCATAATGACAGGTCTCGGCTTAATGAGGTCAGTGCCATGATGTGGCCTGCACCATTATGACATGTCTGGGCCTTTTGAGGTCAGTGCCATGATGAAACCTACACCATAATGACATGTCTGGGCTTTATCACATCACTGTGATGATGAGGTCTCCACCATTATGATATGTCTGGGCTTTATGAGGTCACTGTTATGATGAGGTCTGCACCATTTTGTGGTGTCTGGGGTTTATGAGGTCAGTGTGATGATGAGGCCTGCACCATTATGACATGTCTGGGCTTTATGAGGTCACTGTGATGATGAGACCTACACCGTTATGAGGTGTCTGGGCTTTATGAGGCCAGTGCCATGATGAGGCCTGCACCATTATGACATGACTGGGCTTTATGATGTCAGTGTGATGATGAGGCCTGCACCATTCTGACATGTCTGGGCTTTATGAGCTCAGTGTGGTAATGAGGCCTGCTCCATTATGACATGTCTGGGCTTTCTGAGGTCAGTGCCATGAGGAGACCTGCACCATTATGACATGTTTGGGCTTTATGAGGTCACTGTGATGATGAGACCTGTACCATTATGACATGTCTGGGCTTTATGAGGTCAGTGTCATGATGGGACCTGCACCATTATGACAGGTTTGGGCTTTATGAGGTCACTGTGATGATGAGACCTGTACCATTATGATATGTCTGGCCTTTATCAGGTCACTGTGATGACGAGACCTGCACCATTATGACATGTCTGGTCTTTATGAGGTCAGTGCCATGATGAGACCTGCGCCATAACGACGTGTCTGGGCTTAATCAGGTCACTGTGATGATGAGACCTGCACCATTATGACATGTCTGGGCCTTATGAGGAAACTGTGATTATGAGGCCTGCACCATTATGTGTTGGCTGGGCTTTATGATGTCAGTTTGATGATGAGGCCTGCACCATTATGACATGTCTGGGCTTTATGAGGTCAGTGCCATGAGGAGACCTGCACCATTATGACATGTCTGGGCTTGATGAGGTCACTGTGATGATGAGGTCTGCACCAATATGACGTGTCTGGGCTTTATGACGTCAGTGTGGTCATGAGGCCTGCACCATTATGACGTGTCTGGACTTTATGAGGTCAGTACCATGAGGAACCCTGCACTATTATGACATGTCTGGGTTTTATGAGGTAAGTGTGATGATGCAACCTGAACCTATATGATATGTCTGGGCTTTATGAGTTTAGTGTGATGATGAGGCCTGCACCATTATGACATGTCTGGTCTTTATGAGGTCAGTGCCATGATGAGGCCTGAACCATAATGACGTGCCTGGGCTTTATGAGGTCAGTGTGATGATGTGGCCAGCACCATTTTGAGGTGTCTGGTCTTTTTGAGGTCACTGTGATGATGAGGCCTGCACCAATATGACATATCTGGGCTTTATGAGGTCAATGTGAAGATGAGGCCTGCACCATTATGTGGAATCTGGGCTTTATGGCGTCACTGTGATGATGAGACCTGCACCATTATGACATGTCTGGACTTTATGAGGTCAGTGTGATGATGAGGCCTGCACCATTATGACATATCTGGGCTTTATGAGGTCAATGTGATGATGAGGCCTGCACCATTATGAGGTGTCTAGTCTTTATGAACTCACTGTGATGATGAGGC
>NW_024104098.1:0-8397 GCF_003945595.2 Pipra filicauda | reverse complement strand
CCCCATGGCTGAGCTGGGAAGAACCTCGGGAGTCCCCTGGTCCAAGCCCTGCTCGAGCAGGGTCACCTCCAGCAGCTTATCCAGGACCACCTGGATCCAACCACTGCTTCCCAGCCCTGGGAGTGCCCAAGGCCAGCTTGGACAGGGCTTGGAGAAACCTGGGATAATGGGAGGTGTCCCTGCCCAGGGCAGGGGGTGGCACTGGGTGGGATTTAAGGTCCCTTCCATCCCAACCCATTCCAGGGTTCTGGAGCCCCTCTGCTCTGGAGCCAGGCTGGGAGAGCTGGGGGGGTTCCCCTGGAGAAGAGAAGGCTCCAGGGAGAGCTGAGAGCCCCTGGCAGGGCCTGAAGGGGCTCCAGGAGAGCTGGAGAGGGACTGGGGACAAGGCAGGGAGGGACAGCACACAGGGAATGGCTTCAAATTGGAAAAGGGGAGATTTGGGTGGGATATTGGGAAGAAATTCTTCCGTGGGAGGGTGGTGAGGGACTGGGATGGAATTCCCAGAGCAGCTGTGGCTGCCCCTGGATCCCTGGGAGCCTCCAAAGCCAGGTTGGACAGGGCTTGGAGCCACCTGGGCTGGTGGAAGGTCTCCCTTCCCACGGAACCGGACGAGCTTTAAGGTCCCTCCCAATCCCAAAGCCATTCCAGGATCCCAGGCCCACGTCCCGCCGGGATCGGAGCCTCCCGAGGCCGGGGCCTCACCGTCAAAGACGGCCCTGCTGTACTGGGTGGTGGAGGCCAGGGGCAGGCACGTGGTGTCGAACTTGTTGCCGTAGTTGCCGATGCTGACCTCGAACTGCACGGCGGCCTCCACGCCCGGCAGCATCGTGGCCGAGTAGAAGGCGGCGAACAGGGAATATTTCCGGCGGCGCAGGAACTTCTGCGGCGGGAACGGGAGAGGGGACGTGGGGGAGAGGCCACCACCCCCCTCCTGGACACCCAGCCAGGGAGCCCAGGGAAGGGAAGGGAGCTGGGGAAGGGGCTGGAGCAGCTGAGGGAGCTGGGGGGGCTCAGCCTGGAGCAAAGGAGGCTCAGGGGAGACCTTCTGGCTCTGCAACCCCCTGACAGGAGGGGGGAGCTGAGGGGGCTCTTTTCCAAAAAAAAGAAGCCACAGCTTCTCAGGGAAAATGCAGCTGAAAGGTGAAAAACGAGGAAAAGGAGCAAATCTGGGAGAGCCCCGGAGTGGAGGCAAACCTTCCAACGCTCCATGAGACCTTCCAGCCCCTGGCAGGGTCTGAAGGGGCTCCAGGAGAGCTGGAGAGGGACTGGGGACAAGGTATGGAGGGACAGCACACAGGGAATGGCTTCCCACTGGAAAAGGGGAGATTTGGGTGGGATTTTGGGAAGGAATTCCTGGCTGGGAGGGTGGGGAGGCCCTGGCCCAGGTTGTCCAGAGAAGATGTGGCTGCCCCTGGGAGTGTCCAAGGCCAGGCTGGAGCCCCCTGGGCTAGTGGAAGGTGTCCCTGCCCATGGAACTGGATGAGCTTTCAGGCCCCTCCCAACCCAAACCATTCCACGATTCCCTGTTCCCCACGATCAGCTCACACCACACGGGACCTCGGACGGATCAACCCTTGGACGGACACCTTGGGATGGAACTCGGCAGGAGGCACCTCCAGGAGCTCCCCAACCACGGGACCCACCCTGGAGCAACTCCCACAGCCCTTCCATCGTGTCCCGCGTGCCCAAAGGGGCCGGACACCCCCCGGAATGCCCCCGAGAGCCCGTTACCTCCACCCTCAGGACGTCATCCGCGGGAATATCCTCCACCTTCTGCTCCAGGTGCTCCACCAGCTTGGTCTCCAGTTCCACCAGCACCCTGCCACGGTAGGCAACGCCCTCTCCCTTTGGGACAGAGCAGGGAGAAGCGTCAGGATCCCTCCCCACGGATCAGCTCTGCCTTTGGGTTTCTCCAGGAGCTCCGGCGCGGAGGAGGAAGAGCAGCAAAGGGCTCCGGTGGGAAGTTCTGGGAGCGGAGCGGAGCCGGGAGGTCGGAGGCAGCGGGAAGAGCCAAGGAAGAGCAGGAGCCAGCGCAGGGTCCCACTGCCAGAGCCAGGGGGGGTTAGAGCAGCCGGGCCGGGGCAGGAGGAGCTGCCGGGTTAGTGGAGGCCGGAGAGAAGCCCATGTCACCTTTCCCAGGTTGAGGGTCTCGTAGGGATCGGGGAATCCCGTGAATTCCCGGGGGCTCCCGTAGAGGTTGATGTAGCAGGGGCCGAAGGTTGGCAGGAATCCGAGCCCGTCATCCACTGGGAATCACAGGGAGAGGAGCCGTCAGAGCCATGAGGGATTCCCGGGGGCGCCTCGGGGCCGTGTCCCACCCCGGGCCATGGTGACCACGGGGGGCTGGAGGCACCAAAATGCTGCGGTTTGCACCCAAATTGGAGCCCTGCGAGCACTCACGGCAGGGCAGGACACACACAGAGGGCTGTGTCCCGGGAAAAACGGGAATTCCCAGCCCCGGGAAGGGCCCCCAGGGAAGGGGGGACAGTAAGAGAGGGGGCTTGGACAAGAGTAAGGGTGACAGGCTGAAAGGAAACGGCCTCAAGCGGCACTAGGGGTGAGCTGGGGTTGGACATTGGGAAAATTCCTTCCTGGAAAGGGCTGTCCAGCCCTGGCACAGCTTCCCAGGGCGGGGGGAGTCCCCATTCCCGGGGGGATTTAACACCCTGAGGATGTGGCACTTGGGGACATGGCCAGGGGTGGCCTTGGCAGTGCCGGGGGAATGGCTGGACTTGTTGGATCACAGGGATTTTCCAACCTATCCAGTTCTGTGATTCCACGAAGAGAATCACCCCTTTTCATGGAATTTTGGGCAGGAATCCCCGGCAGGGCCCTGCCCTGAGCTCCCCATGCCAGCAGGGACACCCCAAAGGGCAGGGGAGCCCTTTCCCTGCTCCCAGAGGGCAGGAGGAGGCCAAGCCGGAGCCATTCCCTTCTCCCAAGGTGCCCAGACTGAACCCAGCTGATCCTCCCCCAGCCCGGACACTGAACCAGTAAAACCAGTCCCAAGCGGCGCCAAACTGGGACAGGACGGGGACGTTACTGGGACGTACGGTCTGAGGCCTTCGGGGGCTTCGGGGGAGCAGGAAACTCATCTGGGGCACAAAGAAAGGCAGAGAGGTCAGGAAAGGCTGGAAGAGGAGCCTGGAAAAGGGATGGAGGGGGACGGGGAACGAGGGGGGATGTTCCTGGGATTTAGCAATGAGAGACAGGAGAGAGACAGAGAAGGAAAGGGAGAGGTTGGCACGTGGGATCATGGAATGGTGTGGGTTGGAAGGGACCTTAAAGCCCATCCAGGGACACCTTCCAGCAGCCCAGGCTGATCCAAGGCCTGTCCAAGCCCGTCACCAGAGGTTGTAGGATTGGGGTGGACCGGGATCTGAGCATCCCTGAGGAGCATTCCCTGGCAGATCCCAGCGGTGGGGTGGGATCCCACCTCCCTCCGGGCCTCTCTCTCTCTCTCCAGCCCAGCCCAGGAGCCGTGCTGGAACTGGGGAGGAGGGGACTGGGCACACTGGGCACACAAGCAGAGCCAGGCAGGCCCGGGGCAGGACACGGGCTGGGGGACACGGGGCTGGAGCACCTGGGCCACGTCCTGGGGGCTGATCCACGGAATTGTGGAATGGCTCGGGTTGGAAGGGACCTTAAAGCCCACCCAGTCGCTCCCAGGGACACCTCCCAGCAGCCCAGGTTGCTCCCAGCCCATCCAGCCTGGATCCTGTGTCCCTTATGGGGTGGGGGGTCCCAGGACACCCGAGATGCCCAAAGCCAGACAGGACATTCCCGGGGGGATCCAGGTGCCACCAGGCCTTGGCAGCAGGACATGCTCATGCAGGACGGGGCAGGCTCTGCTCCGGGCCCTCAGCAGCCCCAAAACTGTGCCCCAGCTCCCTGCCCTCCCACCTGGCACAGGTGACAGTGTCACCTCCCCATCCCTGTCACAGTGACACCCTGTCCATCCCTGTCACAGTGTCACCCTGCCCATCCCTGTCACAGTGTCACCCACCAACCCTGTCACAGTGTCACCCACCAACCCTGTCACAGTGTCACCCTGTCCATCCCTGTCACAGCGTCACCCCCCCATCCCTGTCACAGTGTCACCCTGTCCATCCCTGTCACAGTGTCACCCCCCCATCCCTGTCACAGTGTCACCCTGTCCATCCCTGTCACAGTGTCACCCCCCATCCCTGTCACAGTGTCACCCTCTCCATCCCTGTCACAGTGTCACCCTGTCCATCCCTGCCAGCACCTGAGGGTCCTTGGAACCCCCCCGGGACTGGGGAGAGCCCGAGCTGGGTCAGGGAGAGCTGGATCTCACCCTGTGGGATCCCACCCTGGGACAGCCCCAAATCCCCCCTCAGGAGGAGCCACCGGTGGGGCCACGGGGGGGATGTGGCACCTGCCGGCTCTGGTGACACCCCCACTGTCCCCAACCCCACAGGGCACCGCGGCCACCGCCAGGAAGAGGATCCAAACCCCCAGCACTCCAAGATCTGCCAGGTTGGAGGGGCTGTTCCCACCCAGCACAGGGACACGGGACAGGGAGACCCCCAGGACCCCATCCCACGTGTCCAGGCAGGGACAGTGACAGCCGTGACACCCCCCAAGCCACCACCGACCTCCAGCCCCTCCATGCAGAGCTGCTCCAGGGCCATGCATCCCAAATCCCGGAGCTGCTCCAGGGCCATGCATCCCAAATCCCAGAGCTGCTCCAGGGCCGTGCATCCCAAATCCCAGAGCTGCTCCAGGGCCATGCATCCCAAATCCCAGAGCTGCTCCAGGGCCATGCATCCCAAATCCCAGAGCTGCTCCAGGGCCATGCATCCCAAATCCCAGAGCTGCTCCAGGGCCGTGCATCCCAAAATCCCAGACTTGTTCTGCTCCAGTGCAATGCAGCCAAATCCCCAGAGCGGGCTCCAGGGCCGTGCAGCCCAACTCCCAGAGCTGCTCCAGGGCCGTGCATCCCAAATCCCAGAAGCTGCTCCATGGCCGTGCATCCCAAATCCCAGAGCTGGCGCCAGGGCCATGCATCCCAAATCCCAGAGCTGCTCCAGGGCCGTGCATCCCACGTCCCAGAGCTGCTCCAGGGCCATGCATCCCAAATCCCAGAGCTGCTCCAGGGCCGTGCATCCCAAATCCCAGAGCTGCTCCAGGGCCATGCATCCCAAAGCCCAGAGCTGCTCCAGGGCTGTGCATCCCAAAGCCCAGAGCTGCTCCAGGGCCATGCATCCCAAATCCCAGAGCTGCTCCAGGGCCATGCATCCCAAACCCCAGCCCCCTTCCTGCCCTTACCCTCCAGCTCCCCGCCGGGGGCCGAGATCTTGGACATGGCCAGGAAGGCGGTGCCCACGACGTCGTTGTGGGTCAGGCGGTCCCTGGGGCAGCACAGGGGACACTGTCACACCGGGGGGTCCCTCCGTGCCCATCCCACTGCCCCGGGCACGGGGAGCCCAACCCCACTCACCAGTCGGTCACACGGATCCGCATCCGCTCACACATGGAAGGGAACTGGGAAAAGAGACAGGGAATGGGGAGGGATGGTGGGATCGGGGGGTGGGGGGTCCTGGGGACACCAGGGAAAGGTGAGAGATGGTGGGATTGTGGGATCGGGGGGTGGGGGGTCCTGGGGACACCAGGGAATGGTGAGAGATGGTGGGATCAGGGGGGTGGGTTGCTCATGGGGACACCAGTGCTCACCAGGGAATGGGGAGGGATGGTGGGATCGGGGGGGAGGGAGGTCCTGGGGACACCAGGGAATGGGGAGGGATGGTGGGATCGGGGGGGAGGGGGGTCCTGGGGACACCAGTGCTCACCAGGGAATGGTGAGGGATGGTGGGATCAGGGATGGGGGATCCTGGGGACACCAGTGCTCACCATGGCCGGCAGGGTCAGGCACTGGTTCCACTGGGGGTTGGCGTTTTTCTCCAGGATCCTGGAGTAGAGCTGGAGGGGTGGGATGGAGGAGGGAACAGTCAGTGCTGCTCCCACCACCCCAGGAGCTGGGAAGCCTCAGGATCCCCAAAATCCCACCCCCATCCCATGGGTGACCCCGTGGGGCTCTGCAGCCCCCTCAGTGCAGGAGGCAGAGGATGCTGGGGGATGCTCGGGGATCTCCCCACCTCAGGACCACCAGAAGGATGTCCCAAGCCTGTGTTCCCCCCCCCAGATGGTGTTCCCATGGGAAGATCCATGGGAAGAGGAGACTTCCAGCCCCTCAGTGCTGCTGTGGCTCAAAGGGCAGGTGGCAGCTCGTGGGTTCAGCCTCTCCAGACCCGTCTGTGAGGCATCAGCACCAGGAAAAGTCCAGAGGAGAAACTGCTCTGGTGGCACCACACGGATCCCAGCATGTCACACACACACAGGGATAGGGCTGGGAATAGGGCTGGGAACGGGGCTGGGAACGGGGCTGGGAACGGGGCTGGGAACGGGGCTGTTCCACTGTCATCCCAGTCCCAGGGATCCCAAGGGAACACCCCACTGCCATCCCAGACCCAGGGATCCCAAGGGAACACCCCCCTGCCATCCCAGCCCCAGGGAACTGGGAAGGACTGTCCCACTGCCATCCCAGCTCTGGGAACCCAGGAATGAGTGTCCCACTGCCATCCCAGCCCCAGAGACCCTGAGGGAACACTCCACTGGTGTCCCAGCCCCAGGGAACTGGGAGGGACTGTCCCACTGCCATCCCATTCCCAGGGATCCCAAGGGAACACCCCCTGCCATCCCACCCCTGAGGATCCCAAGGGAACACCCCACTGCCATCCCAGCCCCAGGGATTGGGAAGGACTGTCCCACTTGCCATCCCAGCCCCAGGGACCCAGGAGGGACTATCCCACTGCCATCCCATTCCCAGGGACTGTCCCCCTGCCATCCCATTCCCAGGATCCCGAGGGAGCCCCCCCTTCCCCCCCAGCCCTGCCCGGGCCCCGCTGACCGTCCTGCCGGCAAAGGTGACTTCCACGAAGGGATCCACCAGGTTCTTCTTGTTGCTCTCGAAGCCGAAGATCTGCCGGACGTTGTCCACGACGGCGTCGTCCACTGGGAGCAGGAGGGGGAGACCCTGAAGCTCAAGGAATTCCGGGAGCGGCGTCCGCCTGGTCCCGGCTGCCCCACCGGCTTTTCCATCGGGGAGAAGCTCCCCAGGTGGACAAAACCAGTTTGCACCAGTGGCAGACCCATCTCCCAGCACATCACGACTGGTTGGTATGTAGAAGGTCTTTGGACCGAGGCTGTGGATAATTCCCTCCCCTGAGCCCGAATTCCTGCCCGGAACGCCGCGACGCCGAGGGATCCGGGGCGCTCCGAAAAGCCAAGGGGAACCTACTCTGGGGCAAATCCTCGGCTTTGAAGATCTTGAGGCAGAACTGGGCCCCCCGCAGGGTGACCCCGGTGGGGCGCAGCAGGTTGGCCTCGATGTCCTCCTTGTCCTCGGACACCTCCTTCTTCTCCAGCTGCAGGGGGGGACAGAGCGACAGGGAAAACTCAACCAGGCTTCCCGACAGGCCCGGGACGAGCAGGGAAACCCCAAAGGAGAGAGAAGTGTGGATTCCCCACCCCGGGAAGCGTCCAAGGCCAGGCCGGACGGGGCTCGGAGCAACCTGGACCTAGTGGGAGGTGGGATGGGATTGAAGGTCCCTCCCAGCCCGAACCAGGCTGGGATTCCATGGCTGGGATTCCACGGCTGGGATTCCACGGCTGGGATTCCACGGCTGGGATTCCACGGCTGGGATTCCACGACAAAAAGCAGCTCTTTGCCCCCGAAACAGAGGAAGACCCAAGGTGTGGCTTCCCTGGGAAGGGATGTTTGGCGGCCCAGGGAGGTGGAAGGGTGGAAGGTCCCACGGGATCCAGGGGGATACTCACAGGAGCTTCGTCCCCAGGCCCCAGCACGAGGACGCTGACCTTCAGGTAGCCCTTGGCCCCCGCGGAAAGATCCTCTGGATCGGAGAGCAGGAGCCACTTCCTGAGGAAAGCGTGTTCTGGGGGGGGGAAGAGATGGAGAGCCCTGAGCCGTGCAGGGAGGGGATCCAGGGATGCTCTGGGAGGGGTTTTATGATAAACACCACATTCCTTCAATATAGAACCAGGGAATGTGTCAGCTGGAGGGGACGTGGGAACAGGGAAGGAACAGGTTGCCCAGAGAAGCTGTGGCTGCCCCTGGATCCCTGGAAGTGTCCAAGGCCAGGTTGGACGGGGCTTGGAGCAACCTGGGATAGTGGAAGGTGTCCCTGCCCATGGCAGGGAGTGGGATTGGGTGGGATTTGAGGTTCCTTCCCACCCAAACCAGTCTGGGATTCCCTGGTGATGGACACAGGGACACATCTGGGTTTGTCCACGGAAGAGCCGTGATTTGTGTCCGCGTTTCCCAACGTTTGGCCCCCACAAAAAAAAAAGGGGGTT
>NW_024104097.1:0-8406 GCF_003945595.2 Pipra filicauda | reverse complement strand
CCCCCTTTTTCCCCCAGGCCAAGCTGCACCCGGTGAAGCTGGAGCGGCTCCCGGACACGAGCCCGGCCGCCCGGATCCTCTCTGTGGAGCCCACGTAGGACACCCCCCACCCCAAAACCCACCCCTGGAGCCCCTCGAGCCCCCTTTTAACCCCCCCCAAAACTCCTCTGTGCCCCCCCAAAGGCTCCAGGCTTCCTTCGCCCTCCGGGACGACGCCAATCCCAGCTCCCGCAAACGCGGCTTGAAGAGGTTCCCCGAAAACCCCGAAGCCTTTTGGGGTCCCAAGGCCAGAGCCAAGGCAGGGTGAGGGGCTGGGGGGGGCCCGGGGGGGGCTGATTCGGGGGTTCAGCTCCCCCCTTTTCATTCCCAAGTGGGATATTGGGATATCTCCCCCTCTTTTTGCCAGGAGTTGGGATCAGATCTCCCTAAAAGCGGGGAAGGGACGAATCCCTCGCTCTGTCCTTTTTTTGGGGGGGATTCCTAATTCTGTCCCCCTTTCCAGGGGAGACCCCCCCCCCCAGCTCCCTCCCCTTTCCCTGGGGGGGTCCCCAGCTCACGCTCCCCCCTCCCCATCCCCAGGGGGGGCATCTCCCCCTCCCTGCAGGAGAAGAGGAAGCGGCTCCAGAACAAGTGGACGGAGCGTCCGGACGGGGCCGAGCTCAAACAGTTCCCCTGCAAACGCTTCAAGGAGGTGAGGGGGGGCCCCAAAATATACCTGGGGGGGGTCCCGGGGTGGTTGGGAGGGGCTGTGATGGTTTGGGGGGGGTCCTGTGGTGGTTTGGGGCACCCCTGGAGTGGTTTGGGGGGGTCCCAGGGTGGTCTGGGGAATCCTGGGGTGGTTTAGGGGGGGACCCTGGGGTGGGTGGGAGGGGCTGTGATGGTTTGGGGGGGTCTTGTGGTGGTTTGAGGGGTCCCAGTGTGGTTTGGGGAGTCCCTGGCATGGTTTGGGGGGAGATCCAAGGGTGGTTGGGGGAGGGCTGTGATGGTCTGGGGGGTCCCAGGGTGGTCTGGGGAGTCCCTGGCACGGTTTGGGGGGGGGTTCCCAGGGTGGTTTGGGGGGGGCTGTGATGGTTTGGGGGGGGTGGGGTCCTGTGGTGGTTTGGGGCACCCCCGGAGTGGTTTGGGGGGGTGGTTCCAGGGTGCTCTGGGGCATCCTGGGGTGGTCTGGGGGTCCCAAAATATGGGGGGGACCCCAGAATATCGGGGGGGCCCAAAAAATACCGGGGTAGGAGTCCCAAAACACTGGGGAGGGGGCTGGGAACAAAGTGGGGAGGGGTCCAAGAACACGAGGGGGGGAGTTTGGAATCAAGGGGGGGTCAGGGATAAGATTTGAGGGGGTTGGGAATAAGGGGGGGCTGTCTGGGAATTATGGGGAGGGGGCTGGGAACAAAGGGGGGGTCCAGGAACACGGGGAGGGGAGTTTGGAATCAAGGGGGGGGTCAGGGATAAGAGTAGATGGGGTTGGGAATAAGGGGGAGCTGTCAGGGGATTATGGGGAGGGGGTCTGGGAATTTTGGGGAGGGGGTCTGGGAATTTTGGGGAGGAGAGGAGTCTGGGAACAAGGGGTGGGGGGTCCAGGAACATGGAGAGAGATCCAGGGAATTATGGGGAGGGATCTGGGAATATTGGGGGGTGGGTCCAGAAATAAAGGGGGGAGGATTCTGGGAACACAGAGGGGGGGGGGGCATGGGGCAGGGGGGCATCACAGCCCCTCCCTCACACCCCCCTTCCCCCCCTTCCCCAACAGGGCACCTGCTCCCGGGGTGACCAGTGCTGTTACTCCCACGAGGACGGACCCCCACCCGCCCCCCAGGCCCCCCCCGGCCCTGCCCCCCATTAAACAGCGTCTGACAAAACTCAGGGGGCTTTAATGCACTTTTTGGGGGGCTGGGGGGGGGGCTGGGAGGGGGGTGGCTCAGGGCCCCCCCGGCCCCGGGTAGCTCACGGTGACCTCGAAGGTCCGGATCTGCATCGGCTCCAGCGTCACCCGCCGCGGGTCCAGTTTGGGCACCGGGGGGGGCTTGGGGGTGCCTGGGAGGGAAAAAGGGGGCGGTGAGGGGGGGCTGGGACACCCCCAGGACCCCCCCGGACCCCCCGGTACCTGTGGCTGTGGTCCAGAGCAGGCGGGACACGGATTCCAGGGGGACGTCCCCCCCCAGGGCCATCTCCCGCACGGCCGTGACGGTGAAGGCTGAGAACAGGGTCTGGGGGGGGGGCACGGCCCTCAGAGACCCCTCAAACTGACCCTGTGCCCCCCCCAGCCCACCCCGTGGCACGGGGGACTGGCAGGGACCACCCAAACCTGTCCCCCAAACTCCTGAACCCCCTCCATGTGGCAGAGATCCCCCAAACTCCTGAAGCCCCCCCTGCCCATCCCACAGCAGAAACTCCCCCCATGTGTCAGAGACCCCCCCCAAACCTGTCCCCCAAACTCCTGAACCCCCCCATGTGTCAGAGACCCCCCCCCAAACCTGTCCCCCAAACTCCTGAACCCCCCCATGTGTCAGAGACCCCCTCCCAAACCTGTCCCCCAAACTCCTGAACCCCCCCATGTGTCAGAGACCCCCCCCAAACCTGTCCCCCAAACTCCTGAACCCCCCCATGTGTCAGAGACACCCCCCCAAACCTGTCCCCCAAACTCCTGAACCCCCCCACGTGTCAGAGACCCCCCCAAACCCGACCCTGCACCCCCCCAGCCCACCCCGTGGCACAGGGGACTGGCAGGGACCCCCCAAACCTGTCCCCCAAACTCCTGAAGCCCCAAAGCCCATCCCACAGCAGAACCCCTTCCTATATGTCAGAGACCCCCCCCAAACCTGTCCCCCAAACTCCTGACCCCCTCCATGTGTCAGAGACACCCCCCAAACCCAACCCGGGACCCCCATTCCCATCCAGGACCCCCAAAGCCACCCCAGGACCCCCATTCCCATCCAGGACCCCAAGCACTGGACCCAGGACCCCCAAAGCCACCCCAGGACCCCCAAACCCAACCCAGGACCCCCAAAGCCACCCCAGGATCCCCAAACCCAGCGCAGGACCCCCATTCCTATCCAGGACCCCCAAAGCCACCCCAGGACCCCCAAGCCACCCCAAGACCCATAAACCCAACCCAGGGTTGTGTTTAGGGGTCGATTCCCATCCCGGCCCCCCAACGCCACCCAGGACCCCCAACCCCAACCCAGACCCCCCGAAGCCAGCCCATGACCCCCATTCCCGTCCAGGACCCCCATTCCCATCCAGGACCCCCAAACCCAACCCAGGACCCCAAAGCCAGCCCAGGATCCCTAAACCCAATCCAGGACTCCTATTCCCTCCCATCCAGGACCCCCAAAGCCACCCCAGGACCCCTGAACCCAGTGCAGAACCCCCATTCCCATCCAGGACCCCCAAAGCCAACCCAGGACCCCTAAACCCAACCCAGGGCCCCTATTCCCATCCAGGACCCCCAAACCCACCCCAGGACCCCCGAAGCCAGCCCATGACCCCCATTCCCATCCAGGACCCCCAAAGCCAGCCCCGGACCCCCATTGCCCCCCCGGCCCCCCCCTCACCGTGATGTCGAGGGTCTCCGTCCCCCCTCGCCCCCCGAGGTGCTCGAGGCGCAGCAGGAGGGTCCCGGCCCCCTCCCCCGGGGCCACCGTCAGCAGGTGGAGGTGGGGGGGCAACGCCCGCCGGAGCCCTGAAAACTGGGGGGAGACCCCCAACCCAAGCTCACCTGGGGCAGGTGAGGCCCCCCCAGAGCCCCCTCCCCACCTCACCTGGGGCAGGTGAGACCCCGCAGACCCCTCCCACCTCACAAGACCCTGCAGAGCCCTCTCCTGACCCCCCCCAGCCCCCCGTGTCTCACCTGCCTCAGGTGATCACCCCCCAGCCCCTCCCCTGTCTCAGGTGACCCCCCCCAGCCCCTCCCCTGTCTCAGGTGACCCCCCCCCGTGTCTCCCCTGTCTCAGGTGATCCCCCAGCCCCTCCCCTGTCTCAGGTGACCCCCCCACAAGCCCCTCCCCTGTCTCAGGGTACCCCCCCAGCCCCCCGTGTCTCACCTGTCTCAGGTGACCCCCACAGCCCGCCCTATCCAGGTGACCCCTCCCAGACCCCAGGTCTCCCTGTCTCAGGTACCCCCTTCATTTTTTGTCTCACTCTGTCTAGGTGACCCCCCCAGCCCCTCCCCGTCTAGGTGACCCCCCCCCCCCCCCGTGTCTCACCTGTCTCAGGTGAGGCCCCTCCCCCGCTGCCAGCACCAGGTGTGGGGGTGTCACCATCTCCTGCGCCCGCCCCCGGTGCCCGTCAGGCGCGGCCCCCGCGGGGTCCAGGAGCACCCGGTGCCTCCCCCGGACCACCAGGGGCTCGTCCAGGGCCTCCCCCACCCCCCGCTCGTCGTCGTGCAGGAGCCGCCGGTGCACCTGGGGGGGGACAGGTGAGGTCCTAGGTGTGTCCCACCCCCCTTGGAGGGGGACAGGTGAGGTGCCAGGAGTGTCCCACCCCCCATGGGGGGGGACAGGTGAGGTGCCAGGAGTGTCCCACCCCCCATGGGGGGGGACAGGTGAGGTCCTAGGTGTGTCCCACCCCCCTTGGAGGGGGACAGGTGAGGTGCCAGGAGTGTCCCACCCCCCATGGGGGGGGGCAGGTGAGGTGCCAGGAGTGTCCCACCCACCACCGGTGCACCTGGGGGGGGACAGGTGAGGTCCTAGGTGTGTCCCACCCCCCTTGGAGGGGACAGGTGAGGGGACAGGTGTGTCCCACCCCCCATGGGGGGGGACAGGTGAGGGGACAGGTGTGTCCCACCCCCCATGGGAGGGGATAGGTGAGGTCTCAGGTGTGTCCCACCCACCACCAGTGCACCTGGAGGGGGACAGGTGAGGTGCCAGGTGTGTCCCACCCCCCTTGGAGGGGGACAGGTGAGGGGACAGGTGTGTCCCACCCCCCATGGGGGGGACAGGTGAGAGGACAGGAGTGTCCCACCCACCACCGGTGCACCTGGGGGGGGACAGGTGAGGTCCTAGGTGTGTCCCACCCCCCTTGGAGGGGGCAGGTGAGGGGACAGGTGTGTCCCACCCCCCTTGGAGGGGGCAGGTGAGGGGACAGGAGTGTCCCACTCCCCATGGGGGGGGGCAGGTGAGGTGCCAGGAGTGTCCCACCCCCCATGGGGGGGGACAGGTGAGGGGCCAGGAGTGTCCCACCCCCCTTGGAGGGGGCAGGTGAGGTGCCAGGAGTGTCCCACCCACCACTGGTGCACCTGGGGGGGGACAGGTGAGGTCCTAGGTATGTCCCACCCCCCTTGGAGGGGACAGGTGAGGGGACAGGTGTGTCCCACCCCCCTTGGGAGGGGACAGGTGAGAGCCCAGGTGTGTCCCACCCCCCACGGGGGGGGACAGGTGAGGTGCCAGGTGTGTCCCACCCCCCTTGGAGGGGGACAGGTGAGGGGACAGGTGTGTCCCACCCGCCATGGAGGGGGACAGGTGAGGGGACAGGTGTGTCCCACCCCCCATGGGGGGGGACAGGTGAGGTGCCAGGTGTGTCCCACCCCCCTTGGAGGGGGACAGGTGAGGGGACAGGTGTGTCCCACCCGCCATGGAGGGGGACAGGTGAGGGGACAGGTGTGTCCCACCCCCCATGGGAGGGGATAGGTAAGGTCTCAGGTGTGTCCCACCCACCACCGGTGCACCTGGGGGGACAGGTGAGGTCCTAGGTGTGTCCCACCCCCCATGGAGGGGGACAGGTGAGCTCCCAGGTGTGTCCCACCCCCACAGGGACACCTGGGGGGACACAGGTGAGGTCCCAGGGGTGTCCCCCCCCTCACCATGAGCTCCAAGGCCCCATCCTGGACGCTGCTCCCGCCCTGGGAACGATCCGTGAGCACCGTGAGCTGCAGCTTCTCATCCTGGGGAGGGGGGAAAAAAGAGGGGGAAGAGGGAAAAGGGGGGGTCAGGTGAGAGGATCCCAGGTGTGCTGAGCCCCCCCTCGCCCCCCAGTACCTGGATGAAGATCCGGGTGTTCACGGGATAATAATTCCCGGCCACCGGCTCCGTCTGGCTCAGGTTCCACGTGGGCCTGTAATCCCTCCTGGAGGGGGGGGGGAAACAGGGGGTTTTTGTGGGGGTCCTGGGGTGTTTCAGGATGGAGGGGGGGTCCTGTGGGCCCCCTGATCCCCCCCCAGCCCCCCCAAACCTGCGCTCCAGGATCTGGCGCCCGTTGGAGTCGGTGAAGAACCTCCCGGCCGTGGCCAGCGGGGTCTGGAAGCGTGTGATGAGCTCCTTCCCTACGCCGTCCCTGGGGGGGGCAGGGGGGGCTTAGGGGATGTTGAGGGGTCTCAGGGCACGTTGGGGGTCTCCGGGGGGGGGTCGGGGGTCCCCTCTCACCCCACGGGGATGGGCCCCAGGGTCCACTCGAGCTCCAGGAAGGGCTCCCCCGGGCGCAGCCGCGCGACCTGGGAGCACCACGAGGAGAAGTTCTGGTGCAGCTCCTGCACCAGCGGCGTCTGGAGGTGGGGGGGGGGAGACACACAAAAGGCACAATCAGCACCGAGGGACCCCCCTCAAAGCCGGGGGAAGCCCCCCCAGGACCCCTCTGAACCTTGAGCAGGGCTGTGGAGACGCGTTCGGCCACGGGGACGGGCCCCGAGCTGGGCCGGAAGATGTAGGCGCCCGAGGCCTGGGGGCTCAGGGCGTCCCCGGCGCTGGCAGCGTACCTGGGGGGGGCAAAGGGGGGTCAGCAGGGACCCCCCCAGTGAGGGAAACCCTCCCCTCCTCCTCAGGGACCCCCCCAGTGAGGGAAACCCCCCCAAAACTCAGCAGGGCCCCCCCAGTGAAGGAAACCCTCCCCTCCTCAGGGAACCCCCCAAAAACTCAGCAGGGACCCCCCAGTGAAGGAAACCCTCCCCTCCTCAGGGAACCCCCCCAAAAACTCAGCAGGGACCCCCCAAAACTAAGCAGGGACCCCCCCAGTGAGGGAAACCTCAGCAGGAACCCCCAGGGAGGGAAACCCCCCCAAAGCTCAGCAGGGACCCCCCACTGAGGGAAACCCCCCCCCAAAGCTCAGCAGGGACCCCCCCAGTGAGGGTCTGGCCCCCCCCAGTCTCACCAGTAGAAGTTCTGGAGGACGGGCAGGGAGACCCCCCGGGGCCGGTTCTGGATCTCCCGCAGGAGCCCCGTGTGGGGGTCGAACACGACCCTCAGGTGCTGGGGGGGGGACACAGCGCTGGGTCACCCCCCCAGTCCTCCCAGTTCCCCCCCAGAACTGGTTTAACTGGGACCCGTGACTCCCCTGCCCATCAGGGACCACCCCCCAGTCCTCCCAGTTCCCCCTCAGAACTGGTTTAACTGGGACTCGTGACTCCCCTGCCCATCAGGGACCACCCCCCAGTCCTCCCAGTTCCCCCCCAGAACTGGTTTAACTGGGACTCGTGACTCCCCTGCCCATCAGGGACCACCCCCCAGTCCTCCCAGTTCCCCCCCAGAACTGGTTTAACTGGGACCCGTGACTCCCCTGCCCATCAGGGATCACCCCCCCGTGACTCCCCTGCCCATCAGGGACCACCCCCCAGTCCTCCCAGTTCCCCCCCAGAACTGGTTTAACTGGGACCCGTGACTCCCCTGCCCATCAGGGACCACCCCCCAGTCCTCCCAGTTCCCCCCCAGAACTGGTTTAACTGGGACCCGTGACTCCCCTGCCCATCAGGGATCACCCCCCCACCCCAAAATGTGCCCCCCCTCCTTTTTTGGGGGGGGTGTCTTTACCTCATTCTGGATCTCCAGCGGCCCCGACTCCTCCGAGGTCCATTTTGGGGGGTCCTGGGAGCCCCCCCGGCTCCGCTGCCGGACCCTGAAGGTGCTGAACCCCAGGGGGGGGGCCTGGGCCTGGAACAGCAGCTCCCCCCGGGCCCCCCCGGCCCTGCCCCGCAGCCGGCGGGTCACCCCCGACACCGGGACCACCTTGGGGACACACGGGGGGGGGGGTCAGTGGGGGACCCTGGGGGGGTTTGGGCTCAACTTTTGGGTCTGGGGGTGGCCCTGGGGGGGGTCTGGGCTCACCTGGGGGGTTATTGGGGTGGTCCTGGGGGGGTCTGGGCTCACCTGGCTGGGCAGGGGGTGGCCCTGGGGGGGTCTGAGGGTGGCCCTGGGAGGGTCTGGGCTCACCTTTTGGGGCAGGGGGTGGCCCTGGGGGGTCTGGGCTCACCTGGCTGGGCAGGAGGTGGCCCTTGTGGGGTCTGGGCTCACCTTTTGGGGCAGGGGGGGTCTGGGCTCACCTGGGGGGTCTGGGGGTGGCCTTGAGGGGGTCTGGGCTCATCCTTTGGAGCAGGGGGTGGCCCTGGGGGGTCTGGGGGTGGCCCTGGGAGGGTCTGGGCTCATCTTTTGGTGCAGGGGGTGGCCCTGAGGGGGGGTCTGGGCTCACCTTTTATGGCAGGAGGGG
>NW_024104096.1:4712500-4786872 GCF_003945595.2 Pipra filicauda | reverse complement strand
TTTTTCTGATGACCAAATACTGAGTTTTTCTGATCACCAATACTGGATGTGCTGCAATCTTTCTCTCAGTTTTGATCAAAGTGTAACCTCTAACAAGTTTCAGAATGCTTAAAATGTACCACCACTACCTGTCTGTTAAAGCTGCCCGAAGCTGGTCGAAAATCTCAACTATATGGGAGAGGAATTGATGAACAGAAAACACAAGATCCAGGAAATCTGAAGGCTAAAGAATAAAAACCCATTATGTATTCAATGACAGAATTTGAAAGTACAGATATTGTGCACATCATCTTTGTGGTATATGGAGGAATTCTGCTTGTTATGGTCTTTGAGTACAGCTGTCAATAGCTGTATACATACACATCTGCATCTGAAAACATATGCAGAGAGGACTCTATGAGTATTCTCAAACATAGAGTTTGCATGCAGATGTACTACAAGCATGAATATCCTAGGAAACAAGCACAAATTCAAAACAATTTGGAGAGCTTTATAATACCTGTTCTGCATCTAATTTAATATTTATTTTAAATTAGCCATTTCTGTAATATGTATATAATATTACATGATGAGGGTAATTTTGTAGTAAGAAGCATTAATTCACGCCATGAAAATAATTTACAATGATTTTACCATCAGTAATTTGTACTGAACCATTTATAAATAAGAAAAAAAGCCAACTCTTTAGGAAGGTAATAACAATGGTAAATTGGAAGCTTCTGCAAACGTGCTGAAATAAATGTATGGTTTATCATAAGACTTAGTGAGTAAATAATTCAAAACTATACAAAAGGTTCAATTGTAGATATAAAAGATAAACACGTTATCCCTAAATTTGTGAGGTAATTTATCCTTAGCTATTGACTTAAAAAGAGGTTTCATCCAGAAAAGTAGCTTTAAATTTGAGAGACACTTTTTTCTTCTCTTGCACTATTAAGTTGATTACAATTCACAGAATAGTAAATGAAAAATTTAATTGTTAGCAAAATTAAATAAACACTTCACCAGAACTAAAATCTGATAAGAAGAATTGTAAAAGAAGATGACATATGTGTGCTATACCTAACACAATTCAGTTTTTGCATTTGGCCAGACTCAAAGATGGTTTGCTGTGAATAAGTTATACAAAACAGCTTAGAATAAATTATTTCATTTATTACATATGTGAAACTGAAGTAACTAAAGGCAGTGGTAAACAATATATCGAAGCAATGCTTGTATCAGAACTGTTAACATTTTAGTAGTTATAAATGAATTAGTCTGAAAAAATTTGTAATGCACTGCAATTGTACTCATGATAATACATTTATCTAGCAACACTCTTATGCTACCAAACAGTGCATTTCCATAACTGCTTATTATTCAGCATTATTGGAAATCTGCAATAAATTATTGATGGTATATTTTAGAGAACAAAACAGCAAACAGAAAGCAAGTAGATTGAAAACTTGGGTGGAGTTTTAAGAAAGATCTGCAGCACTAAAGGACTCTGCACTCAGATTGCTGTTACTGTATATTGATCAACAACGGAAAAAGAAGGTAAAGTGGAGAATTCACGTTTGTGTTCTGATTGCTTCAGCACCGTGCCCAGAGTTTATGCAAGTGATATTAAATGCTCAGATTACTGAAACTGTCTCTCTGATGTTGTCAATGCTTATTAGCAAGATACCACATTCAGTAACACCACACAAAAATAGAATCAACTGGTCCACTAAAAGCCAGTAAACACCATAGGTGTGTGCTCTGCAAGAGACATTTGAGTTTAACATACAAGGTAGGGGACAGCTTGTCAGAAAAATTGCATTCTTTCACGAAAAGTACATCACACAGGTTACACATCCTTGGACAGGGTAAAACTATTCTTTTAAGCTCAGTGACGCATATTAGTTACTTTGTTATATGAAACAGAAGTTAAAAGCAGAAATTTGATAACATAGCCACATCCCAGTAAACGGATGTAACTGTAAATTTTATATTAAAACACAGAAAAATTACTAAGGCTTTTGTCTCTCACCTAACCACATGTGTCAATCCTTACATTTGAAGGGTTTCACCTGTTACTTTAGCAAGAGACACAGCCAGGCTTTTGGAGTTATTTTAAAATGGTGCAAATGAATCATATTATTGTTACGACTTCCATTTACTTTCCTACCTTAGCATCCTTGGGCTTAACCACTTTCATGAAGGCGCCTCTTACCAAGGCTTCCTCTCTCTCCCTCCTGGTTACTTTCCGAGTATCAAGAAATTTCAGGTTCGTCAATTTATGCAGGACAAAATATCTGAGATGTCAAAATGCACACAGTTAAAATCCAGTAATAAAAAAAGACATACAGACTAAATGACTAAAATTAACAGCAATAAACAACAGCCTTTGTTTTCTCTCTCTGTTCACCTTTTCCATGCAATATATCTTAAGTAAAAAGTTATAATACTTACTTTACTCTCTCAAATGAAGCTTGTTGTAAACTGCCCCAAAAAATTTAATACTGGGTGGATCAAGCACAGTTATCACCATGGACGTGTATGCTCTCTATAGACTTTGGTGAGGTATAAAGAATATCAAGAAATAGGAAATTGTTTTGAACTGCCTGTTTGGGAAAAGGAATTTTGAGTGATATGAAAGATTCCATCTCACATTGCAGGGGAAAATCAATCTGAGAAATGGGAAACTGCCTGCTATCTTCTCTGAAAGAGTTCTTAGAAAACATTCTTTTTCAGATTTTTTTTATATATTCCTAAAAACTATATATATATTCCTATTTTTATATATTCCTAAAAACACAACAATCATCAACAGTAGAGACACGTGAACAGCAAATCAGGGAGGGGTATAATTTGTCTTCTACCATACATACTAAGCCACCATCCTTTGCCTTGAAAGGACTGTATTTCAGTGTTCAAAACTCTTAACATTAAAAGAAAGAATTTGTAAAGAAAAAGCATGGAGCGTTATTCTGGGTCTCTTCGTTCCAGGCCTACATTTTGACAAAGTCATAATTTGGAAGGAGGATTCCAATTTGGTCCTGCCAAGGTGTCCTTATGGTATATAGATCCCAGCTCAGGATTAAGTGCAGAAGCACAGAGGGAGAGACTATTTATAGGAAACATATTTTAAGAATTCAAAGTTCTTATTAGGATTCATCAGTACTATATTCTATTTATCATTTTTACTCAAAAGACAGCAGCTTTTTAGCTTCAGAGAAATACTATTGGCTCCTCACTTGCAGAGGGAGAGAACATGCCAGATCAAACACAAAGTAAGGCACAACCATGGTAAATCCAAATATCTAACCACCTCAAGTACATGTAATTTGCATTTAGTCAACCAAATGTGAAGCAAACACTGCAAAGTGAGGGAAGTGTCAGACTTTTCCTGGCAGGGGATAGAAAGGTGATTGATAATGTTCCCCATGCTTAGCTGTTTTCATAAAACTCCAGTCAGTCAGAGAGCTCCTAATCATACCAATCCCTTCTGGCAATGGGAGGAAGAAATCAAAGTAGTACAAAACTGCATAACATTTTGAAAGAGAATAACACACCAAAAAAATTGTTTTAAAAGGTAAAAGTTTATCTCATAATACTGTTGTCAAGAACAGATAAACGTGAAAAAGACTGTAACGCTCCCCCTTCTAAAATCAAGCAAAATTTAACGGTGCAAATAAACCTTTCCATCAAGTACACCATTCCTCTGAGGCAACAGCTTCATAAATTGTTAACAAGTGAACTGAAAATGCTCAGTTCTTAAATGTGAATCCTCAATCTATGGCTTTCAATTATATTAGCAGAAGAAAAAGAGAGTCACTTTACTAAACAGAACATCTCCTAAGACCATTTTTTAAACAACAGTTACAGCTCTGAGACAGACACGTTCTCAGACTCATTCCAGTTTTCCTGGCTGCCCTTCCAGTCCTCCCTGGCATTTTGCTGGCCCTTATCTTTCAGTGGAGGAGAACCTATCCATCTTGCATTACTGGCAGAAAAGCTCTGATGACAACAGATTCTTTCAAATGAAGACATGCACAGAAAGAAACAATATGTCAAGAGTGAAGAAGAGTGAAGCTAAAAATGAGTAAAGACACCCACTAAGTGTAGGGTGAGAAAAGATGAATATTCAGGTGAAGAAAACATCGGTATTAGAAAATCAGCAAATGTTTAATGATGGAATGAAATATGCCATTGAAAAGCAGGCTGCAACAAAAATGACAACAGATTAAGACAGCACTGTCATCTATGCTGACTTTGGATCACAGCCCTAATGTCAGTCTCTCAATCATTTCAAAAAAGCTTAAAATTATAATAGCATTCCTTGATACAAATGTATTTTTGTATTTTTAAGCTATACTGATTGCATTTCAAAAAACAGAATTAGCACTAGTACTTGTCAATTCCAGAAACAAAACCGAAAAATCCTACCCACACAAACTAAACAGCAAACTACACAAGTCACAGGTTTGGGGTTGATTTTTTTTTAAACTTGCACTTCTTAAGGAAGCAAAGGTTATCCTACTAGTAGAAGGAAGGTACATTAGTAATTAATCATTTTAAAAGGTGATTAAAAATACAATCCCATTTATTCATATTCCTTTTACTAAATATGGAATAAGAAGTTTCTATGTGATTTGAAAATAATATGATACATTTTTATTAAAAGGCTGAGGAAAAACACTGAGCTTCCCAGATATATTTTAGCTAGAAATATGAAGATGCAGTTTTAATCTAAATGTAACATAAGTTTGCCATAAAAAAATACAGGAAAGGGTTACCAAAGCCTGGGAATGAACACTCTACAATATCAATTCAACCCTTGTAAATTTAATCCAGGGTTATTTGTTGCCCAAAATCTCTTTACTGTGATGTATGACTTAGTTACTAAGGTTATCACAGTAGTATCCTAAAGTTGCATAGTACATAAAACATTTCAGTTAACAATGCAGGGAGGTTAACTCCCACAGATAACCTACTATCAGAGGGTTAGACCAGATGACATGCCTCTGTCAGCTTTCAGGAGCTATTGATGGTTCAATCAGTTTGTTTTGAAGGTAAAGTACAACAAAAGGGCACTAAACTTATTCAAACTGTCAACAGGGACTATGGAATGTTGCTTGCAGGTAAGTAATTTTGGGTGTTTTAAGACTATTATCAAACAGCAATGGCTGCAGAAAAAGACAGCTACTAATAACACAGAAAGCAGCCATCATAAAATACTTTGTGGCAGGTACTGAGACCCATAAATTTTGTGACACATTGCACCTGTTTTAGACTTATAAAACACTAGTTAAAAGAATACTGCTTAAGGAAGAAAGATTCATCTAAATTTTACATTATAAGTTTAGAAAGGTTTATTTTAGGTTAGAAGTTGGAGGGGCAGGGTCTCCCTGTCCCCTCTTTTTTTCTTAATAGTTTTGAAATTTAGCACTGCTCCATGTGTTCTGAGACTGCTGTTACCAGCTTTTAAAATCTTTGCAGTGGTGTGAAAAAAGGTTAATATCTTCAGTGATGAGGATAAAAGTGAGCTTCAGAGAAAGAAAAATAAAAATCAGGTAGACCAGAAAGGTGCTTAGAAATCATTGCCTGTAAACTGATCTTCTAATTCATAACGGATTTAAGAAATTAATTATGTAAGTAAGTAAAGTTGCACCTTCTTTTGTTCAGAATCATCTCTCCCACCTTGATTCCCAGTGCCAAGAGGCCAATGAAAATAAGCTCATAACAAATATTCATCAAACACGAAAAGGAACTCTCAGAGATGCAAAAAGACCAGAGAATATCATATTTCTTGTTATTTCCATCTTAGTTAAGTGAAAATGACAATAAAGCTTAACAACTCATTTACCGATTTAGTAAGTGCTGCATGTGATAAGCATTATTTTAAGAGTTTTTACACAGACCTGCCAAGATATTGGAAAAGAGAGACAGGCTTGAGTGGACATTTGCAAAGGAATGCAGTGAGCTTGGGATTCAGCTGCTATTGACACTGGCAGAAGCTCGATGGGGCAAAGTCTTCCTTTGAAGAAACATGCTGGCATTCAGAAAGGCACATAACAAAGACAGCTTTGAGATCAACTATTGCTATTTATTAAACAATACATGACTAACTTTTATATAAAGAAATACCATCTTTGATACTGACTCACTCTACAGCCTTAACAAATCACAGACTTGTCATCTTAACTCTGCCTTACAAAGAGGGAAACTAAGTCTTATCAGTTACCTTGCAGGTATATTCTATGTATGATTCTAGTTCTCTACTGTGTAACAATCATTACTTAAACACATAGTCCTTGGGTTATTCCCTCTTCTCCTCCCCCCCCAAAAAAAAAATCACTGAAGGTTCACACCTTATGAGACTTTCACAGGTGAAGTAAAAGAAAATGTGTGTTCCTTAAAGGATCACATGGAAGAAAAGAAAAAAATCTATTTGAAACATTTACAAGAAATTTGTCAGTCCTGATCCAAAACACAGAGGTGCAAATAACTTCCAAATCAACCATTTATTTTTGCTAAATAGATCCTGTAAAATTTCAGTCCGATCTATGTCTTTTTTCAGTAGCCATTTAGGTTCTAACATAAAAATTGCTTCAGTTTTAATGACCTTTGGTACTCTACCTCTAGCTACTATCAATCAGTTCTAGAAAAATTTCATTCTAGAGCTATGAACATCATAACTACAACAAAAAAACCCCAGTGAGTCACATAATATCATACCATCTAAGGGTCTCAATTAACTCATCACCTCCCTTTGAAAAGCAGATAAGTTGTTGAACATGGTTGGCCTTCTGAAACTACAGGCCACATTATAGGAAAATTTCAAAAGTGGCAAAAAATTACTTGGGGAATGAACTGTTTGGGTTCTTTTCTTCTTTTTCTGCTACAAGAAAAGTATAATATATTTGTATATGCTAACATTTCAGAAAAAAATAACTATTCCACTGAACCTTTAATGAAACACTATGGTAAGAACTAGATTCTGTATAGTCTTTCAGTTTGTACTTTTATTACCAAAAGCTGGAATATAAAACTGTACTATATGCATCAATATTTAAATTTTAAAAACTAAATTTATCTGGAGTGAAAAATTGAGAAATATTTGGCCAGAAGAATGCAGAAATATCTAGCTCTTCCTGTATCATAACACCAACATGCTCTTTGTTTCAGAAAGTGTTTACTTTCATTTTTCTATTTTCTGTGCTATTATATTTCCTTTCCTTGACAACCATAGAACATAAAAATAATATACTTATTTCAAACTTTGAAGGGCTGATTATGCTCTCAGTTACATTACTGTAAACTAGAAAAAAATAAATAACCTAAAGTTGGCAAAGTTAGATCAGTTTTCAAAAGGGAGAGACAAAAACAAAAATCAGAAGGATTGAACAAACATGTTTATAACAGTGAGTGAGATTGATTATCTTCTGTAACTGTTTCTTCTGCCCCCTCCAAAAGGTTTATCCCTCTACCCCCACCAAACAGCATATAGCTGGCTACAGAATTCTCATCTGCAATGAAAAATCTTCTTTAATACACAGATAAGGAAGACAGGTCATAAACTTAAACCAGCACCTTTCAGAAGTGAGGGCACGATGTTGGCATGAGGTACGTTAGAGGATCACGTAAGACCCTGTGCAGCCTTGGCACTGTTCGGTGATGATCATATAATTCTGAGGGACTCACAAGTCACTCAGAAATCCAGATCACCTCCTAATATTTTAATACCTTCTCCTTTTCTTCAGTGTAGCAAACAACTCTATGAATTAGAAAAATATCTCTCTATTTGTGTAACAATAATTAGAGTTATGTCTAAACTTACTGTGTTAGTATGGACAAATTGGGTACTATGGACTTCAATTTACTGGCTGAATAAAAACATCATAATTGTTCTTGCTCATGAACCCTCACAGTGGATAGTCTCAGATAGAAGTTGTGTGGTCATTTGATGTCTATTACATATAGATTTTTTCCTACCAGGTACGACAAGATTCAGACAAATAGTGAAGCAACACAGATTCACAGATTATACAGATGTAAGGGAATATCCTAATCATCTACTTAAGTACATAAAAAATATGTACAGAACTACCAGACTTCAATCCCTCCTGCTAAAAGAGAGCCTCAACAGTAATTCACTGGTATTGATCAGGTATATTAGCATTATTTTCATTACTGAGCAAGGACTTCTAGTCTCCTATTGCTTCTTGAGTACGTATTTATATCACCATCCAAATTCAATAACAAGACTATTTAAAATGGAAAAGTTCTGCATCAATTTTTAAAATAAACAATAAAACAAAACCACAATAAAACAAAAGAAAACTGCAAGAACACTGAAAATGCTAAGTATTTCTAAGTATTTATGAGAAACACCGTTTCTCACAATCAAAACTGTTGGATGAGAAGAGTTGATTTAGCTTGAAAAGTTAATCCGTACAAAATGCATGCACTTCCTTTCTAGCTGTTATATCTTAAGAGGACTTCATAAGGTTATCATCATTTGCTCCCCCTGCCGAAGATAGCATATCTAGTACATGTACTTTTAAGCTAATTTAAAATAAACTCAGGCATTTGTTTCCACTTGCCCTTGTTTCCATGTCAACAGCATTTAATGAATGCATCATTCCAGGAAATGTCAATAAGGAGTAAAGAGGAATGACCAAGCACTGAAAACTTCACACATGGCATGAATTCTTCACAATCATATCGCTTTAATGAAAATAGGTGAGGTCACCTGCAGCATTCACAACTGCTTTGTAATACATTCTGACCCAGATGATTTTTCACAGTTCAGTAACACCACGTTTGAAGTTTTCACTGCAAACAATACACCCACAGGACTGACCAAATGCAGTACAACAGAAGCAACCAGCAATTACTGTGTTGACTTCTGTTACTTTGATCTCCGGGTCATGACCTTTGTTTTCACGCAATCTTCAAAGCAGAGATTGTAGACTAGGTTATTTTAGAGGACACACTGTTTTGCAAGCTATTTTTCTGTGATCCTTGCTTCCTATGTGAGCCAAAAGCTTTTAAAATTTTCCTGTCACCGTTACATTTCAGTTATTCTACTTTCCCTTGCCCTTACCACCAAGATATGCTTTTACAAAATATTAACACCCAAATACAGAAAGCTTAAAAAAATAAGATAAAAACCAAGAACTTACAGAGTTATTTTTTTAATAGAAAGAAACTAAAGCCATTTTACAGTGATGGAAAAAAAAAGTAAGTTTTTAAAATTAACCAAACAAATTTGCTCATAAAAATACCACAGAAGGGAACTTTCCATTTTCTTTTTCCGTCCAAGCAAAAATTCCAGTAACATAGAAATGTTTTCATCAATTTGTTCTCCTAGAAATTTAAAAGGTAAGGAGAAGTAGCAGGGATGGGCGAAAAAGCTTTTCTTTTTCCCTAAAAAATTTCCCATTCAAAAGTAATATGGTTCTTATAAGAAAACCCCAAAACCTACTTTGAGAAAAAAATCACAATAATGTTTTACTATAAAAGGTACTGTTAATGAAAGAATAGGGAAGAGCTTTAGTAATTAAATTATAGAAATGATATACCAATGGATTACTTGAGGAACCAGACTGGAATTTCTTGACAAAAAGCATAGTTTTCTATATTTTCTAAGTATTTATGATAAAACCTAATTATTTTTAATATATGCAATATTACTTTTAACCTCTGTTGCTAAGATCACTATGAACAACTGGACCTTAAGTTTTGTAAAAAATATTTTCCACGTTTCTTTAAGATTGAGATTTTGGGGGGGTTACAGATCTTTTCAATTTGTTGGATTGAGAAGATTAAGCAAAGCTTTGATTTCTTGCACCTTTCTCTTTCTGGTTTAGGAATTAAATAGCCTGAACTCTAATTGAACTCAGTAGGAACAAAATTAAAGCTCAATGAAAAATGAAGCTGTGGTTCTAATGGTCACTGCAAAAATTTACAAAAAGAAGTTCCCATTCAGAACAAAACAAAGCCAGCTGAAGTTATGGTAGAGCATAGTGTTTACATAATTCAAGTTCACTGAAATCCAATCTTTTGATGCTTTCTGGCAAATTTCTCAAAAAAACTCTTATGAAAAAAAGCTATTTCAAACCATTAAAAAATGGTGTAACTGGAAGAAAAAGTTGTCCAAGATGCTTCAGAATGTGTATTCAAAACTCTGAATTAGCCATTCAGAGTAAAATTACAAGAGTACTTTTAATCAGTTCCATCATGTAGATGAATATATATTCCCCTAAAGATAGGTAGGTAGATAGATAGATAGACAGAAAAACAGATAGACAGATAGTTGGATCCATGCTTTTGGGTTATGAATCTAATGTTGTCTAGCAAACACATTTCATATAATGCAACAAATAATAATGGAAAAGGATCAGGAAGCTTTCATTATAGCAGCAGAACCATAAATCATTCAACTAATTAGAAGCCCATTCTTCTTTATTAACAGAACTTCAATTAACCTATCTTATATGGAAAAAAATATCCAGAGTTTTGAAAAACTGAGAGGAAAGAGAATGGAAGCAATGTTGCAGTTTCCAGCAGATACATAAATAGAATCACTTCACACTTTGACATGGTGGTTTGTCATGACATGACCTAAAACTACCTTGACCTCTCTGAAATCAACATTTTTGCATTGAAATGAAACAAGAGACATGCTTGTTTTGATGTATGGCTGTGTGACATATTATAAATATTACATCACATAACCACAGAGGATGTCAATCAATAAAGAATTTTTTCAGAGAACACTAAATGAACCATGGGTTCTTGCCTCTGAATGGCTCCTTTAACGTACTACTTTTGCTTAAATGATTAATAGGAGACATATTGTCAGAAAACATACTTAAAGTGAAAAACAGTAAACTGTAGAAATATCATTCATTTTTTAAGCAATTTTCTAGTGCACATGTCACATAAATTTACATAGAGACAGCACTATTATATTCTCATAAGCTGGATAGTAGGCATACCTTCCACTTAAGTGTGAATGCAATGAGAAGATATTTTATTAAATTTAGGCTGTTCTACTTTGTGAAAACCAAAATACTACAAGCGAAACTTGGATTCAAAAGTGGAATTATTAAAAGGTGAAAGTCAGACAACAAAGAAATCCTTCTCAAAAATTTGAAACAAACTAAAAATTATATGCGCACTTGGGACAGCTGTGCTGATGTTTCAAAGTACAGCATTTCCTAGAGCATTGAATTCAAGACACTTCCCAATAAACCTGCTTATATTGTTTTGTATTAGCTCCTACAGCAGAGTTTAGAGTACATGAAGATAAAATCAGAGTTTTATTATATAAGTCTGAATACTGCAGGTGATTTGCTAATAAAAAGCAAGCTCAGGCTGTGCAAGGTTGGCAGCCTGGTTGTACTGCTTGGTTCCGACTTGCCTCTGACTGCCATTTTCAACCAATGTGAAAAATGCCAGCACACAAAGACTGAAATAATGTTTCAGATGTGAGCAAGGAAAAATACCTCTAATGACCTTTTTTTTCTTCATAATCAATGTCTCCTTGCCTAAAGGTTACATCTATTAAAATTACAGATATTCCGTAAGTTTTGGATCTATAGTCATAATCATTATCAGTCAAAAGTATTTCTGTTTTTTTTTCAAAAAACAACCATTGTAATTTTTAGCAACATTTCAGTTGGATCAGTTGTACTTACATATTTTATCAGGCTTTCATATTAAATTTCAGATGACTTTTTGTGTAATCTAGCTCATTAAAATTACATTATAGATATAGTTTGGGGTTTTTTAATTGGAATCTAACTGCTCTGAGTAAGGCAACACAACAGAGGAGGAGTCCTTCTGTATTAATAGTGCCTTGATAACTACAGTAGAAGCAACTCAGCACCATATCAAATATGAGTAGAAGACAATGCAACCGGCTATCTCAGTGTAGTGATTTTTCTTTTTATTGCCTGTCACCCTTAGTGTATGTGAATGTTGCCTTATCTTGGCCTTAAAGAAGGAAATGCTGTGAGTAGGGGCATATGAACACCCACATTCAGGAAATCCTGTGCACACCTGCTCGACTCTAACATGTGCTATACAGCACTGAAGTATTTCTTGAAATAGGGTTCCTGAGAGTGATCTCACTGAAATGGGGTTACTCAAATTCCCAGGTGTTTCATGGCAGAATATGTGACATTGCTTTCAGAAAAGCATAAATGATTGTTTGAGACTCTGGGCTGACTTTAGTTCAATATTTTTCCAGTAGTAAAACAAAACTGACATGTCTTATTACATCTACAAGCAAAAACACTAACCTGTACCTCTGGTAGTCATCCTCATCCTTTTCTTTGCAGACCAGTTCATTTGGGCAAGCAATGTTTCCAAGCAAACTGAGATACTGTAGTGAGGGCACAACTTCAGCCAAATGGTCCAAAAGGCTTTCTAATTCTGTTATGTGTCAGAGGTTGTGGGTTAAGGATTCAATGACATTAATGAAAAAAGCATTTAGAGTTGCATCACTGCTGATTTAAACATACATTTCAATAACTGACAATCAAATTTAGTATGGCATTCAGGAAAATGTCACATTAATTGTTCCAAGGGCAAACAGGGATAAACTTCAGTCAGTTTTTTGGCATGGAATGAAAGAATTGGGCTGTTTTGTCATTCTTTTCTCCTCCTTTCTTTCCTAGGTGGTTCACTACAAAACATTAAAACTTTGACAAAATGATGGATGCTGTGTGGTAAAATGGCTAGCAATTGCTGGAGCCATGAAACTTTTCCAGCATGGAAACAAACAGTTAGTTTCACAGCACATTCATCACTAATATATTCAGTCCACTGGAAAATGAGTTTAAAAAAAAAGAAAAAGAAAAAGAAAAAAATCAAACCACAACAACCCACGTTCACTCCCAGCATATAAATGCTTTGAGTGTCACAGGAACACATTAGTAACCACTCAATTAGTATAAGTCAATTAATGCTTCACTAAGTGCAACTTAAACACTTCAGTGTTACAATTATTTTGTATATGAAGCTTTAAAGACTTGGAAAGCATAATTTTTTGCATTACAATAGCCTTATATTTTGATGTTCATGAAGCTTTTTAACTTAACTATATTCCTTGGAACATAAATAAGGATGATACAATTATTATTGTAAACCTTCATGAAACAAAGAAGAAACAAAGGTTAAACTATTTTTAACCACTGCAATACTGGAGATTACACCTTAGGTTTAAGCATAACAACAATATTCAACCATTTGCACACTGTCAATTAATCAAATAAATTATTTTGTTACAGCTTAGTTTGACAGTCTCTAAGACTCAAACTATACATTCTTATTTACTTCAATTTACATACAAAGATATAGGTGTGATTCTCAAAAAATATGCCATGTATATGTGTGTAAAAAGTTTCCAATATATAAAAATCAACTGACTTAGACAAGAGTAATAATTGTTCAAAACCATTAAAGGACATTTCATTGTTCTGTTTTTATCCTCTCCTTCTGTTAGAGACCACAACTATTGTCACAACTATTGTTTTAAATGCTCAGCTCACTTGCGTTGCTATTATTTATACTTGATTTATGTGCTTCTGTTATCTTTGTTATTTTTGGCTGATGGAATTTACTTTATTTCTCACCCCAATATCTTAAGGGCAGCAAAAGCAATACAAAATGGAAACAGCAGCTTTGTTGTTAAAATTGTGGTCTTCCTTTCATAAGCCTGAAATTTTATTTTATTTTCAAACACACATGAAGATCATGCCAACAATTACTGATTCTCATCTACTAAAATCAATGTATCTACACTCACGGTTAATGTTCTGTCCCTTAAGGTCCAAGGAGTCATAATCAAATATTCTCCATGAGTAAGAAAAATGAGAGTTTGAAATAAGTTCTATGAATTCATCAAAAAGGTAAAAATGCTAACTTTTAATTTGGCAAAGCCACATTTTAGAATGCTACATGCCAGTAAGTAATCTACCAGACCCTTAGAAACATTATCTTTTTGTAGCATCATTTGATACAGGTCTTTGTGAGCTGGGTGAATTATCGATCAAAATTTGGTGCTAAATGTCATACCTGGACCTCAAGCTCACACATAAACTTTTTCATGGCTCTTTCAGGAAGTATGTGACTGTGATAGGAAGCTCACAAACTGCTTTTCCACAGATGTTCAAGCGAAAAGCTTTTTAAAAGTTTCCTAAGACTGTTAGAGAAGTGCTTGAATCTGGCACCTGCCCTCAGCCAGGAGAAACACTTAATTTCTCACAGTGTTACTTAGGTTGCAAAAAGGTTCCCTGAGAGAGTTTACAAATAAAGACAGTTATTTCCATAACACCCAGGAGGTTAGTTACTGGAAGGGTTTGATTGTATATGGTAATTTCCTATCAAAAGGAAAAAAAAAAAAAACAAACAACACAAATCCTTCAACAAATTATTCAAAATTTTTGCTTCTTTTATGGATTAAACATGCAGGATTTTTGCCTGTCAATTCAATAGAGCTTTTTCTTGTATAGAAGCTTTTCTCCCCAAAAGTTTGCTAAATGCGGAGTATGATATGTATTCTAACTCATCTGAACACGCAGACTTCAAGGAAAATATCAAAATGCATTTAGAATGTAATGAAGAGCAGTGTCAGTGTAGATATGCAAGTGTAAGACTGTGCCTCAAAGTCCTAAGGAAAGCAAAAAGCAGAGACACCACTTTCAGCAAGAGTTTTAGGTAAATAACAGGAGTTGATAATCTGCGTCTCAAAAATCTAAAACTCCCAAATTTGGAAATTAGTGTCTAAGTTCTAATACCTTGTATCTAATACCTTGTATTTAAACCCTGAGCACTGAAACACCCCTCTAAAAAGTATCTTGGGCAAGAGATACTTATCATAAATAGTTATAAAGAGTGGTTATATCGTAAATAAAATAATTAATTATTTTCTTTAAGACTTTAACTACCTTTTCTTTTCCTTCTTAAAAACAAAACAAAACTCAAGGTACAGATTGATTTTCCAAGAAGCCCAATCACCTACCATCACAGTTATTCTTTACAAAGCATGTAGGAAAAGTAAATGTTATCCTGTTCAAATTCTCACAATTAAGTATTTTTCATAAATCAGTCCTAAGTTATGGGGCACTTCTAGTGTACTGTTTAGTTGATTAGCATGTCATATACTTATTTAAATCATAATATTGGAACTATATGATACCATCAAAAGTATTAAGTCTTTCTAAAACAATGCTAGGAAAATATGCAGGGATAAAATCAAAAGCAAGTCTGAAATTTTATTGCCAGCTTCCTTTTTTATGGTTTATTGTTGAAGTCTAAGGAGGGTCATACTGGTGCAATCAGAGCCAAAGAGCTGCAAAATCCTGCTGTGCTGTTTCTAAGACCAATTTCAGCTCCATTCTCTTCAAAAAAGAAAAATCACAATTAAATCCATGGACAGTGCTAGTGAAAATGTATTTACTTATTTAAAGCTCTATGAAAACAGCCCTGGACTGATCTTTCCAAAGTCAGTGTCACTGATCATCAGGTGAATATGTAACAGTGATGCCAATACTTACACTAGAGTCCATTGTTTGAAAAATGGTTTAAAGTATCACTGTTATGACAATTAAAGTGCCTTAGTGTGGCAATCCATCTCCTAATTCAAGTGTCATCATTACCAATCCACTAATGCCTCTCTTTCTAACAGATGTTGACTAAAATAAAAATTTGTAATAATTAAAATTTTAAACTCTTCAGCAATACAGCTCACAAGCTACAACATCAATTCTGGGCAACTATACAACAATGGACCTCTCCAAAAATCTAACCTGGTCTTCATGAACAATGAACAGAAACATACTGGACATAATTTAAAATTTCATCCTCATCAAAAGTCTTTACTGATTTATTGCACTGTTTCTAGCTTTAAGTTAGGGAAGCATTTAAAAGAACTGCGTATCTCTCAGAGATTAATTTTTTAAAACCTCTTCACACTGTTACACTTATATATACACCACACAAGCAGACATGTGCACAATCATACACAACCTCATCACTGTATTTTCTGTTCTGAAAAACAAATGCCACCAGCAATACTGAAACATAGCAACAGAATTATTTGGAAAACACAGTACTATGGTGCGTCTGGTTTAGCTGCAGAGCAATATCATTTTTTTGCAAGTTTTGTGGAACCAAAAATATCCTACAAATATGTATGTTCTGACTTTCCTGTTTTCACTCACTGTCCGGTACCCAAGGTTGCTATTTTTTGAGGTTCTCCAGAAGGCAAAAGAACAATCAAAAGCCCAAAGCAAATTAGGTATCTCCTTTCTCTGGCTAAGATTTAACTGTCAATGCAAGCTTATAACATTTTTGTTTGTTTTGTAGAAAATCCTTTAACATGGGTCAAAATTCTAGTCAGGACTACGTCCCCCTACAAACCCTTCAAAGACAAGTTCCCAGGAAATATTACATTTAAGTAAGGTCAAAGTTGTAAACTCTTGGGTGGATAGTATAATGCCACTTCACTTAGTCAATGTTAGGAGAACCTTGCAAGCTGGGTCAGTCATTGTGATGCTAAGCTGTGTCTTTTATACTTTTGAGAGGTTGAGCAGATTCACACAGAAACTACTGGATGATGTTGTATGAGCTCCAGTATTCCTGATTTCTGTATTCTCAAGAGCTTCTTTAGCTGTGTCCCTCCAGCATATTTCCAGGGCAGAGTAATATAAGGTTTAAGTACTAAGAACTAATGCTGGTCATCCTCAAACTCCATACTATTTCTTCCTTACTGGCATTCTTGGTATAACCACATTCATGGTTGTTCTCAGGAACAACTGCAAGTCAAACCTACACAGAAACACCTTTGCTAACGGTTTCTAAATTTATTTATCCTATCCAAACAAACCTATACGTGTTTCTTACCTTACTATGCAATTATTTTTTGGATATAGTTTGAAGTATGCAAGAAAATCTAGGATTTCTTTCTGTAAACTTTTTGTCTGCTAGCAGTTTTTTACTAGTCACACATTCAAATACAGAAAAGTAACCACTCTTGTGCTTTTTCTCATTGCTTTCCAAGTTGCTCCACCATTTCCTTTCAAAAAGTCATTTCACTTCCCAGAGGAGCTGCAGGAGAACTTTTCATAATAAGGAACTTCACTGATTACAGCTTTTGGAAGTTCTTGGAAGCAAAGAGACAAAGTAAAGAGCAATCAGTTTTACATGGAGAATATTTTTGAAATATGTACATGAGAATATCAGAAATATCATGCAGAATTCAGACCACCACATAGAAAGACCCCAAACTCTCATTTAAAAATCTTCTGATAACTAACTATCTGTCATGCAGGTGCTGCAATCAACTTAACAATAAAACAGCTGGATAACACTTCTACCAGAGTCATGAATGAGAAAGGTACCTATATTTATTCCCAGTTGAAACATTTGCTTCAATTAAATTTATCACAAACACAATGTAGCAATCACAAGCTATTCTACAGTCAAATAGCCTTGAAGCAGAAGTTACCAATTCTCCTCTGAATGCAGTGTGAAAAGATCTTTGCCACCTGAACGCTTTTCCATTAGAATGTGCTAGGTCTTCAAGGTTGGATAACCACAGAAATAGCTTGCAATATGCAAGTATACATCTTACCCTTCCCTATGTGCAATAGGATGTCACACACAGCCATTTGTATGCCTCACTCTGGCTTGAACCTTATCTGGTAGGGAGCTAGGACCTTCAGATAAGGCCTTGTTCACTGACTTTGAAAGCATTTTGCTCAAGAAAGAAAGGGTGTGGCATGGATGGTAATTAACTAAATCCATATATCTCATGGAGAGCTTCCTGCATACCAAACACATGGGAAAAAAATCTCATTCTGCCTCCTGGAGCAGCATTAATTTTCTCTGTGTAGCTGGAGTTGCCAGTGATTTTAAAGATATTTCAGAATCCTGATAGTTCCAAGGCTGCAGATTGCCAGTGATTTTAAAGATATTTCAGAATCCTGATAGTTCCAAGGCTGCAGATTTGAAGACCAGGTTTCAATGTTGTCAAGTATACAAATGTGAGAATGTTTCTATTCCTGCAATAAAATTACATTTCTAGTTCTCTATAGTGGTCCATCAGGAAACCATATGTTCTTTCTCACAAAGATTACTTTTTGTTTAGATTTTTTTTTTCTACATTATTCTGCCCAAATGTTGCTCAAGGTTTCCAAGGCATCTCAGTCAAGAACAAAGTAGCAGCTCAGGATTTTTAAAAAGGTTTTGATATCTGGAATTGAACTCATCCAAGCACTGCTGTAGAACAGCACAAGGAATCACCTGGACTGAAGACTACTTCCCTCTTCCACAGATGTTTGGCATCAGGCTTTCACATTACTTAATTTTTACTTCAGTCACACTTTATTCCAGAAGAAAGATTTTTGGCTCATCAGATACAGCAGTTCTCTAACAAGTCACATAGATTTCACTAAATCCATAATTGTGGCATGGAGAACTCAGAAGTATATGCAGGAAGAGTGCTGTACCGAACTGAATTGAACTTAGCTCAGTTCTCTGTTTAGTGGAGATGGGGAACCATGCATTATAGGAGATAATTTGTGTCTCTAATATATTCACTCAATCTACACATCAAATCCTCAGCACTTAACATAATGAGATTCTGTTCAGGCTGGGACTTCTGTGTCTTCAAGTACTTGAGGACAATGTAGAAACAAGCACAGAGGCAGAATAAATTACAATCTACACTTTGGAGGTTAAGCAAATCTGTAACTATTAGAAACCATGACAAGACCTGCGTGAAGACACATTATATCAGAAGTAGCTATTGGTATATTCTTCAGATGAGGTACTCACTATGCTGTTTTCAAAGACTCAGAAACATGTAATCCTTACATCTGAATCACACTGATAACTCCTCTTGCCACAAGCAATGTATATACCATTATAGGTATTCTGCCCAGCTCTAGATTTCACACTCTGTCATATGAAATATTTTGGTTTTCCTTTAAACTATTCAAAACCTAGATCTAGATTCAATCATAGAATATGCTGAGTTGGAAGGGACCCATCAGGATCATTGAGTCCAACTCCTGGTCCTGCACAGGACATCCCAAGGATCACACCATGTGCCTGAGAGCATTGTCCAAATGCTTCTTGAACTCCGTCAGGCTTGCTGCTGTGACCACTTCTCTGGGGAGCCTGTTCCAGTGCCTAACCACGCTTTAGGTGAAGAATCTTTTGCTGATATCTCACATAAGCCTCCCCTGACACAGCTTCATGCTGTTTCCTTGAGTCCTGTCACTGGTCATGAGAGTGAAGAGACCAGTGCCTGCCTCTTCTCTTCACCTCAGACACTATGTTAGGAGGGGCCAAATGTTGTTTACACATACAACGTCACACAATAAGTGAACCATGTAAAAGGAGTAGAAAGCTCTTATCAGAATTACCAAAACAAGATATGGATCAAAATGAAGCCATAAAAGGAGATAAGAGTACGGTAATATTAAGAAATACCCAGGAAAGATCTCATATGAGTTTTAAGTTTTATATGGCATTCCAATTTTCATAGGGGTCAGTTTGGATTTTTGTTTGTTTTCATCTCTCTCTCACTCTCCTTATATATGCATAATAATGTTCCACCAATTGACATTTTGTTTCAGGCCAGTGTTCTTTCCTCACTTTTGTCCTTTATGCAGTGCTACTGTCATATACTGAACAATCTTTTCTGTATTGTATTTCATTATTCTATTTAATGTACATTTTTTTAACATTTTTCAAAGAATTCAACAGAGAAATAATTCATTAAAGGAAGAGATTCAAGTTCAAATAAGATCTTTTTCAAATATGGCAGTCACATTGAAGAGAAAAATCTAGAAGGTTTCTGTGCTTCTGAAGACTGATGTATCCTCCCTACAAGAGATCATTGGTCCCCAGGGCTGAAAATGTTAATGATGGACAGTGGTTAGTTTTTCTTCCCTGGGCAGTTTGTATACCTTAGATGTTTTACAAGTACTCCTGCAACTCCTCTATTAAATTATTGGTAGCACACTACAAAATGCATACATTATTTCTATAACCTGGGTAGCTTAATACTCTCAGAGCTCTAACTTCATAGTTTTTAGATTGAATTAAAAAAAATCCCAGGATAGATCAAATCTTTCTTACCATGTTATCATTGATTTTGAGAGCTTACTCACTTGACAATACTATTTTAGTATGTCTGTGAGACTAGCAGAAATTCTTTAAAGATTACCTCTGACAGGATTTTTTTTTTTCTCTGATTTTGCTCACTAAGTTATTATTCAATACCCCTTCCCTCCTTTTGGCAAGTGTAAAATTTCTCCTTGACATTCCCTCAAAGGACAAATATAATGACATGTTTTTTGGTCTTATGGCCAAATTTATATTTCATGGTTTGTAGAAGGAGATATACTGCATCAGACATACTACCACCCAATGTATCACCAAAAATGTTCTTGTTCATTGTTCATCAGTTCAGATTTTACTATGGCACCAAACAATAAAAAATAAAACCAGTTACTCAAATCCAACCCACAGTATCCTGCATTAACCATAAATCTAGCCAAATACCTAGTACAGTAACGATGGTTACTGTTCAAGAAACACTCTTGGCAAATTTCCAGGGCTCCAAGAAAAAAAAGTTACTCTGCTGATTTTTATTTATTTACAGAGTCAAAAATAAGTGCAGAAATCGTAGAATCTGCAGTTATTTTTATTCCCCTCAGTAGGAGGATTTTGCTTTAGTAGGAGGTAAATTGCTCTCTGTTTACATTGTCTGTAATAAAAGCCTGCAGTTGAGCAGCTTTGTCCTCACGCTGCAATTACAAGGAGAGGGCTTTAACAGTCTGTGCTCTAAGACTCTGCAGGCCTCAGTTGGCCTTTTGGCCACAATTTGATCACCCTTCCCTTTTGTAAAATCTTATATTACACATGTTCGAATCTCCAGAAGGGTCAAAGTATGGGAAAATTATGTAATAATCAAGTCTATGCCCACAGAACTTGCAGATAATTAGTTTTTACAGACCACTATCTATAAGCCCGCAGACTAGGGGCTCAGACTGAGCAGAGTACTTAGACAAGTGCTGAAATATTTATTCTTAATAAACAGAAACAGGCACTAACTTCAGGCATATGGCAAAGTGACTGATTGGTTACGACTGGACTGAACCATACATCAAAATACTTTAATGTATTAAGACCTTGATCTGGATAGTATTTTATATGAATTTATACAGGACTGGAACATCAAGTGACTTGCTTTTAGAGCTGCAGCTCCACAGCAGATATCAAATTGTGGATATTCCAGTTTCATTAAAATAGAGAAAAGTATTAAAATTTTTGTGTGTTTTTTTTTAAATTAATTTTATTTTACTTTAATGTTTTAAGAGCTATTTAAAGTATAAAAACGTAACAGCATTTCACTGCACGCTCTATTCCACTAGAGGTCAGCCTGCAACAGAACCCCAAGCAAACACAGGAACTGCTGCACACTGGTAGCACTGACATTATTTTCTTTCTCTATTTTATCTGTTAGAAAGATTTCTTCAGAGCCATAACTTAGATCTCTCACTAAAATGGAGCAACAGGAAGATATAATGGTGCATTTCATTTATGAATGACCTATAATAAATTACTATGAAGTATTCCAGGTGCCAAACGAGAGAATGCTTTGTCTGCACATGAGCTATATTTCACATACTTTAATTTGGCTGACACATAAAACTCATTTGACATTTTGCAGGTATTTCTTTGAAAGGATATTTGGTTCTTGTTGAGCGTTAAGGTATGGAGGTGGGGTAACCTGGGTAACAGAAGGTCATTTCCAAGTAGATTGTTGTCCAGGATCAGCTCTTCCAAGTAACTGAATGTTTTCAGTCCTTCTAGTGACCTGCAAACGACAAAGGCAACAGGAAAAATGATACTCCCCTAAATCAGGGAGGCCATTATGAGCTGAAATAAATATTTTAACCTTCCCTTTCAGGAGTGGGAATAGTTTTGGTTTGGGCCTGTCAGAAGAGTGAATGACAAGCATTAGTGGCAAGGGGAGTGCTGGCACTGCAACACATCCTTCACATGCTGGCAGGATGAAGGATGCGGGTCACTTAGTGAGTAGCCAGGATCCAAAACAAAAGGCTTCAGATATGGGGCCTGCAGGATGAATTTGTCAATGTCTTGTGCCTTCAGGCACCCAGCCTCGCCTGACCCTAACCTCCATTCCCAAGATAAATAACTCTGTCACAGTTCACCTTCATTCCCTGGACACAAATTTAAGTTGTCATCCATCATTTCTGCCAAGAAATATCATACCCTGCTAACAATAATAAATACAACTTCAAGTATCATTTCTTAGCAGTTACCTTACGTGCAATAATAGGAAATGTAGAAGAGGCTTTTTTCCCTTTTTATTAACCACTTAATTAGCTTTTTCAGTCCCTGCAAACAAAGTGAAATGTTCTCTACAAAATAAAATGCAGAATTAGACTGGAGAGAAAAGGCATTTGTTTTCTCCTCAGAACTTACTATCCCACTGTCAAGCCACAGGTCAGACTGCAGAAAGTAGCTTTAAAAAGGAGCATTTGACAACATGGCAGTGAAGACGATGACTTGTAAATAAACAACATTCTGGTGGTATTCATTCCTCCGATAGCATAGTACAAGAAAAAAAAAAAAACTAAAAAAGAACATTTCAGTACCTTATTAAGACACCTATTCCAAGCTTGATTCTTAATGCTTGCACATTCCAACAGTAAAAAAAAAAACAAAACCACACATTAATCAACTAAGACACATGATATACAAAGCATACGCACAGACACGCATTCACAGCTAATTCACCTACCAGACACCTAAAGATATGCTGAGATTGCATGAGTTGACAGCTGATCTACTATGCCTACCAGTGGGAAGATCATCACTGTATCTCCTGGCTGTTTTTTAAAATGTGATGAATAAGGGAGATGCAGTCTGTACTATTTATTCAGTTAGCAATGACATTTATACTGAGGGGATTTCCTCACCCTCTCCCTAGTTTTTGGCAAAGATCAAATTGTCCCTGTTAGAATGTTCTACAGACCCTACTACTGGAGGAAAACACAATTATTAGAAAGTATATGGGTTTCCAATCAGACAATTTAACATTCATCTGTACAACAACCAGATCCAGCTTTTGTAGATACAACTTACTAACAACTTATAGATCACAGTTAGAGGGTTCAAGCAACAGAAAGAAATCAAGTCTGTGACCTTTACACTGGGTACTGTACACTAAACTATGAATATTCAAGTAACATTCGCACAACAGTGAAGCAGTGTATTTCAGTCCAAGGACTCTAAAGCGCTCACAGTCTCTTGACTTGAAAGGGAGGTACAACTATTACTAATGACACTTTGATGCAGGGCAGTCAGACCTGAGGAAAATTTGCCATGCCTATACCCTATGGCCTATCTATTTTGTTACAACACCTTGAGACTACAATTTCTGAAGTTGAAAAAATAAAAGCCTCTATTATAAACATTATACTGAAACAATCACCACAGTAAGAGTCACACTTTTTGCCCTTGCCTTTAACAAGCAATTTTGAAAAAAAAACAACTCAATTCAGCCTACATAAACTGTACTCCTTTAAGAGCTGGGCTAGCATGCTGCACTGAGCCAGCTAGTTCAGCAAAATGTTGCAACAGACTTGGTTTTGCCAAATTCAAGATCAGAGGAGAAATCAGCAAACATCTCAGACAGTGCTTTCCCCCAAGTACCTTTAAAAGGCAAAATAACCCAGAGGAAGTAGCAGTGAGTTTATCGAGCTGTTATGAGTTTTCATTTCAGTTTGACAAACCTAGTTTAGCAAATTCCCCTTAAATACTCTTTATTATATAAATAGTGGATTATTTCCAAACCTCACTTTTCAATGTATGACTTTGACTTGCCAAAAGAGTTCAGAGAAGGCCACCTCCTTGTCAGCACCACAGAGCCTTATGGGATGTTAATAGGTCCTTTGTGAAAAAACACTGCTTGGGCTCTGGTCAGTGTCAGCATCAAAATACACATTGTTCCTGAGTTATGTTATGCAAATATAATACTCTTATCATGAGAATCAGCAAATGGTTGGCAACTGGCAAGGAGAAGAAAGCACACATCCAAAACTGCTGCAGGGGAGGCATAAAACAAAATGACAAGCCATGAAGTGGGACAAAAGGCCTTGAAACACTAGAGGGAGTTGCCTATTGAAACAGCCTTTCTTTCACAACCCTGGGCTGAACACAAGAGTACTAGTTTCATAGATAGGCAGAGAAAAGTGTGCGCAAATCTCCTTACACCTGTCTGGTTTTGATAATTTTTGCCATGTAATGTTATTAGCTGCTCAGTTAAAAAGGAGCCATGTTACACAGGGGGTTGCTTATAATTGCTGTTTTCATGTCATCAGAGCAGTGTGCACTTGGTGATTTAATCACCTAAATTCAGAGTCCAGGAAGATGGGAGGGGTTGCCACAGTACAGAGAGAGGGTGTAGCCATTAATATAAATTTACAGATATATGTTATTTTGCTATTCATGAAATTCTTTGTTTCACCTTATCCAGAAGAAAACATTAGCACCAAAAAAAACCAAAAAAGGTAAGATATGGCAAAGAAACAAAAAAGGAAATAAAAGTGTTTGCTGTCATTCAGTGATTATAGCTACTGAATTCTAGGCATCATCTACCATCATGTTATATAAGAAAATACTGCCCAGCAGTTGTACTCAAAAATGTAAAAGTTTTAAGTACAATCCACATAATAGATTTATGGTACAAACTTCAGCAAGTCCCATAATTTCTGTGATCCTCAATTTCCTATCTGCACATGGCGGATAAGAAAGGATTGCAACTGGGAATTCATATATAGAAAACATTTTTGAGAAGCTGAGACAGAAATCAGCACAAAATACTGTCATTTTTATTTTTAATGAGGATGAGAGTAATATTAATGTACTCCAAGTATTTCCTTATGAGCCCATTACAAAACAGGAGAGGAATGTGTATATATACACAGCATAGGAAGGACACAAACAACCCAAGAGAGGAGTATAAAAAGAGGGACATCCCCTAAGAGAGAGAACCAGTCTAAAATTAAATCTGAGCTGTTTTCTTATAGTTCACGGCATTAAAAAAATGTCTTTCCATATTAGTATATTAAAAAAAAATGCACAATCTTATAACAATACAATCTTACAACAATCTTACAACAATACAACCAGCACTGAAGGGCCAGTGGCAAGTAGTTGTTTGCCCTACTTTAAAAAGGCCAATAAACATCACTAAGGTGGATTGCAGGGTTGCTTGTCCCAGCTCTAACGTCATGAAAGCTGCCCATTATCTCACCCACAGGTACCGTCTCAGTTACCTCATTGCAGGGCTCACACTTTGCTCCCAGAGGAGAGCAAGTGCTGCCAAGAGATTTCCATTGCAATTTTCAAAGTCACATCAAACCGACAAAACATCACAACGTATTCAGTGCCGCCTCATTCAAACAGAAAAAACTTTAAGTTTCCACTGTAATTAACCCTATCCTCGTTAAGATAATTATGATCAAGCTCCCTGTCACAGCTAATATCGCAGCATCATTGCCTATGGCTCACGCTTTGCCCTCATTAGCTTACAAAAACACTGCGTTAAACAGGAAACTGACTCCCTCTGCAAAACGACTTAAGATGTTCTGTAAGCAGACAGTAAATAATCCTTTAGAATATAAAGGTCTCAGAAATGTCATTTTATCCAAGTTCTTTGGCTAATCAGTATGATTTCTTCCAGCTTTCTTTTCCATAATTCATTCATGGTTTGTAAAAAGTTTTAATCATAAAGGAATGTCATGACAGAATTTTTTTTTTTATATGTGTATGCATGGTAATTGTCAACTACACTATTTCATGTGGTCCCTCTGACCTGACAGGGATTTGGTTACAATGCAAGTAAAAAGCAAGTCTTCATTTTGGTAATATTTGACAATGAAAATATGACATTTTATAAATGAAAAAAAGCAGAACCCTCTCATGTAATAGACAAACCTTGGTACTCTGCAGTTGTCCTTGTCCAGAAGAACAAGCTGCTCAGAAGCATATGCTAAAAAAGAAGTATTCCCCACATTTTATCCCACCCCTCTATTAATAAGACAGCTGCCTCATATCTAATTGACTTTTTCCTCCTGTTTAACAGGAAAAGAGAGAGCAGTTAACAATATGTAAATGAGAGAGTTTGGGTTTAGCCTTGAAATTGATTTGCACTTTGTTGAGAAGAGATAGCCATTAGCAGAAGTTAAAGATGGAGCTGTTACCAAACAAGAGCTTTTTAAAATACCTTTTTTCTTGCCTTTAATGTTTTAACAGATTACAGGAGAGCAGAATCAACATGAGAACCCTTGTACTAGATAATTTCAGTATTTAAATAGAAATGCAAATTCTATTTCTCCAGCACCTGCCAGCCAAGGAGCACAAAGCATTTTTTTTAAACATTAATGAATTACTTTTCAAAAACCTGCTGAGTTTAAAATTCCATTTTGTAGTAAAGCAGAGAGAGGTTAAGTGACTAACGGAAGGTGACCTCCAGCAATTTTCTAAGAGACAAGAAATAACACCCAGAAGTCTTGACTTCTAGTCCTTTGACTTAACCTCACCAAAATAAAACAAAGAGCAATAAATATGTTTATATATATATATATATATATATATATATATATATGAATCAAGCAGACAAAGTACAAGTAAAGCATCAAAAAATGATCCTACAGAATTCAAAAATAAATGCTTCCCCCCCCCAGTCCTACTTAGGGTTTATTCACAGTTTTCTGCATGATAATAGATCCAGAAGGAAAACAGAATGAAGTATTTAATGGACAGATCTGACATGACTTCTGGACCAAGGCAGAACACCAGAAAAGAAAAAAAAGCACCCCAGTGAAAGTAAAGAACGTCCAAAATTTCTAGTGTGGGCCAGGGCCCAGGTTAGAGTAGACAAGTCAAAAAACACGAATCATGAAATTCTGTTCAATGGATAACAAGGTTGTCAGTGTTTTGAAAACAAGAAATGCTTTGTTTTGTTCTACTATCAGAGGGAATGTTAGTATTTTGCAGGCTGTCTAGAGGTAGCATTTTGCCTTACTTTCAGTCAGTACATTTCCATCTTTCTGTTAGTAAACAAAATATCTGTAAGCAGCTATTTCAGTAAAACTTGAGGCAAGGCTATGGATATGGTCAGCAAAAGAGAAAATGGAAAGAAATGAATGAGCAGCATCATTGAATACCTATGAAAAAGAGATCTCCACAAGAAGAGATTAAACTTCAGTTATGAACTGGATCTACAATTAGTTTCTCAATCTTTTCACATAAAGGTCATACTTAACTTCCAGATATATAATAAAATAAGTATCCATCCCTTGTTTTTCTCCTTTTCTTATACACTGGAAGCACACAAGACTACATAGGTCACCATATTACCAGAAAGATTGGGATGAAAACATCTCGCACAACTAGAGCTACGTAAGCACATTAAAATGGCAGGGATTCATGAAAACCCAGAATCTTCTTCTGGTTTTTAATAGTCTTGTTCTGAGTCTTACCCAACAAATTCCATTGCTTAAAAAAAGAAGCCCAAACTTCTCCACCCTTACAAGTCACCCCCCACCCCAAAACCTCAAAGAAAACAGAAGCAAAAATAGAGTCAATAAACAGATAGATAGAGATGAGCCTTTTGAATTCTAAAAGTTAAGTTCACAACATTTCAGACCCATTACTACCAATTATAAAACAGAAATGCAGAATTTCTTGAGAGAGGGATTTTGCTATTAAGCAGCAGTTCCTCAAATGACGACATTATCTGAAAAGCAACAATGCATCCATCTACAGACGCCCTTACAGGCAGCAAGAAAAGACGGGCACTTCCAGAAGGTAAATCAGACCTTCAGGTGAGGCTCAGTGAAGCACATATATTTGGGAGGGATGAACACAGCCTATTTATCCAAAATCTTGCAATGAAATTATAGAAGAATCTGCAACATTAAGGTAAAAAAACCTGTTAGAGCTGTCCCCCATAGGGGTGGACTATTTAGCTGGTGAAATAAACCACAAATCCCAATTACAGCTTTCAGTAGCTCACAAAAACATATTACAGTCAACCATTCAGTTATTCAAACACCATTCTCTCCTACCAAGACCCTACTAAAAAAAACCACAAACAAACAAGAACAACAAAAAAATACCAAAAAACAAAACATACACACACACAGAGAAATAAAACAAATAAACAAATAAAAAAAAGATGATTTTGCAACCAGTCTGACTGTGATGGGTTCAATTTCTTTTCTAATGAACTTCTTAAAGTCTCAGATTTCACTGTGTATATTTAACACACCTCTGCTCAAGAGAAGATCCCATTAATACAGCTCAAGCTTTATCCTTCATGTTAGGCTTCTTTTTGCTTAAGTTTTCATATTACCTCTCTAGGATTAAACATGCCAAGATTTTATATGATATTACTGTTACAATCTTGTTTAAATTTAAATAAAATTACAATCAGTGTACTATAGCCTGTGGCAAGGCAGTTTTCATGTAAGCCATATAAAATATTTTAAAATAATACAAAATGGATCAGAAAATGAGCTCTTAGTCACCTAGTCATCGAATAAGTACCATATAACAAAATACAGTCTGCAAAACAGTGCTAAGAATTATCAAGCAGAGAGGAAGTGACTGTATGCATTCATACAAGTTTGTCAAAGGGTGTTCTGGAAAAAACACCACCAGTAGTTCAGTGGATGCATCACTTCCCTAATATTTCTAAGTATGGATTTTAACATTCTTTTGCTAATATTTCTTGAAAGTATTTGATGAAGAATAATAAGGTTAGAGGACTTAAGAAAAAAACTTGGATGCAAGTCTCTTGTTTTATTTGTCTTTTTCCCCAATCTTAACATGGATTCAGTCCTAGTAAAACAAACAGCATTAAAAAAAAAAAAAGCAAACTGCCATTTCCTGAACTTGAAAGAATTCAATTAATTATTACTGATTAGAAATAGAAAAAGAACATGCCAGAGTTTACAAAATACAAACCTCCCTGTTTAAAAATAAAGAGCAAACAAACAAACAACCTACAAAGAGCTAAAACCCTGCAATGTATTCATTCTTAAAAACTCCTCTCAGCTCCATGTGCCAAGTGAAGAACCTATTTATAAACTGCCTAAAAAACAGTATTATAATGGAAATATGAGCAAATTCAAGTGCAAAGGCAGTGCCATAATGAAAGCTTTACTGTATCTTGGATCAATCTGTCACTCTGCAATTCAGATAGCAACTTGACCCCTCCCCTTTTTGCACAGAGAAGCGGGGGCTAACAAGCCTGTAGAGTGAGTAGAGTAAAGCCCATTTCAACTACCAGAGTTCAGTGAGAAGGGGGAAAAGAAAAGTAATTTTTCTCCCATCTTCCACAACAACCAAGGCTGAGGATTGACAAGCAAATTGACGCACTGCTCAGAGGGCAAAAGATAAATGTTTGATGAATTGGCCATTGCTGGAGGAGTGATGGGCTTCATATGTGCATAATGGACTAGCTGCCGTTCAATTCAGATTGCCTGCCAAGATAAGAAACCATAATGAATGGACCAAGCACAGCCTGTGCCATAAGAAAGTATAATCTGACTAGTTTTAATAAACTTAATAAAAAAGATGAAGCAGAGAGAGGCAAGGGGACTGGCCTTTGTGACCAGCTATAAGAGGTGAGAACGACTAATAGACTGCTCTAGCATGATAGCAGAGAATAGTTAATGGACATAACACTGAATCCCTTGATGTTAAAAAATATCTTTAGAACAACTTAAAATGACAGGGATCTACATAGGTGCATACCACAGACACTGTAGTACTTGTTAAACAGCATATGACTCCCATTTATTTATTATTTCCTTCTGCTATCTACCCTGCTCTGTCTCCATACCCTCCTTTATTACCTCTTTGTGGTATCTTAGCCTGTGCCCAGATCCACACAATACACCAACAGTTTTTACCAATAACTCCTCAGAATCAAAATATCCCTCTAATGGCAACAAAACAGAATTTATGCTCAATTTCCAACAGAAAAGCCTTGGCTACACAACTGTATCACTAACTTTCACTGCCGGTGGAGAAATATTTTCTTACCATTATAAGTGTTCACACTTGCTACAACTTCATTTGCTTCTGAAAACTGTTTCCACCAAAGATGATGAATTTGCCAGTACAGTTACAGTAAAAAGACCCAAACCCTTTATAGCACAGACAAGACTAAGTTGCCAGCAGTAGTCCCTTTGGTCTGGGATTTGCTGCGATGGATGCTGTTCCCCATCTGTACCCATAATCTCTAAATTTTGACCTTATCCAGCACCAATCAGCACTATGAAAAGACATCAAAAATGAAAAAAAACCCTCCCACAGTATTTTACTGTATATGGTTATATAACAGTGTAAAGTCTGGTAATCACCACCATTTTCATGGTGAGTAGTATATACACACAGAGCCATTTTTGCTTTTCCTTTCTCATTATTTAGCCACATGAATAACAGTGGCTCACTTTCTGAAGTTTACCAGACATTGAGACCTGAATCTATGACTGAAAATTCTAAAGGAGTCAACAAGAGAAAAACCAGCCCTGACTTTTAAAGCATAGGATTAGACCAACAATCTATTTCTTTGTTAAGAATCAAAGGGTGAGAACACACCCTTGTGTGTGCACATAACACACAGTACTTGGCCAGGCAGAACTGTTTTACTCTTTAGGTATTAAAAAAAAAAAAGAAAATGAAAAAAGAAGAGAATTGCAGAAAGATCCTCTTGATTGAGGGCAGCTGGAAAACATACATTATACAGAACAACATCGTTGTTATGCATGTTTGGTTTCTTTCTTTTACTTTTTTCCTTTGATGATGAAAAATAAATAAGGAAATGTAAAATAGTCTACCTGGGTAAATATTCAGATTACCACCCTCTTATGTCAGTTATGTAGCCTGTGTCATAATTTAAACAGAAATTACTGTATGCAAGACAGACATCTAGTTTTCAGTATAAATTTTATCCAACTGCAAAAGGAAAGTAACTCATTATCAAGCAGCTCAGTAAGGTTCACACTACCGAAGGAAATAAAGTTTTACGACAAGAGGGTCTCTCCTCTCTCTCTCTCCCCGTGAGTGAGAAAGTGAGTGCAAGAATAAGACAGAAAGGGAAGGCTCAGGAGTGCTGGGTGAATTATAGACTGCCTCTCAAGATTCACAGCTCTTCGTGGTAGGAGGTTAATATTCTCACATGTCATTAGGTCTGCTGGCTCTACTGATGGCTCATTGAATCAGGCAGCAAATTATTTCCTCATGCTGCAGAGGACACCACACTTCAAAGGGAAGGAGCCAGGGTCAAGACGGCTCTCCAGTTCGATTAATGAGTTGGGATCAGCAGAGGTTGCCTGTAGGTAAGAATGTGACTGAAGCTTTTGACAAAGCTGACTTTTTGAACAGGACTTGACCCAGGCCCCTTACTCCCCTCCCCACCAAATTTTATTTCCAACATTTGCCTCTGACTGACCTGCTCAGGCCTGTTGGGATAGTTTTGACCTCCTCACTCTTTGTTACCAGACACAGGAGCTGTCTGCCTATATTTGATGTGTCTCTCCCTAAAGCTTATCCAGGCTCATCAGAGTCCTTCAGAACTGCACAGCAAAATAAGATAGAGTAGATTAATTTCAAATTTTTAAATTTTCCATTAAATTTGTTGAGAAAGGGGAAGAAGAAGACAAAGATATTTCCACTTTCAATAATATTAAGGAAGATATCTTAATGCTGTTAAATGCAGATAAGAAGAACACAAAGATTATTAGAAGCATACAACTTACATATTAAAATTATGGAAAAGCAGAAAACGTATGTTCGTACTTACATGGATTTGCTGATTAAGAATATTCCTGGCAAATAATGTATTACATAGAATATTCTTCTAAAAAGTTTTTATTTTTATTGTCATGGTAGCAAGAGATTAGAGGCAATTAAAATTTAGTGGCCACTGCATTCATCTCTTTTTAAACATTCAGTTTAAAGCCTCTGAAGTATTCAAATGCATATTTAAATAGATTTAATAAAGTACTGAAGTGAGATTCATTGCATTAACGTTTTGGCTGGTTTTTTTTTTAATAAGATCTATTTAAACTGCACACTTCCTCAAACAAATATGAGCAACTGAATCAAAATATATGCCACTGTTGGTGAGCTTCCAAAAGTCACGTATCTTCTGATCACTGAAATTCTCAATTACACCAACAAAATTGTTCACACAAGGTTCTCATTTGTTATATATTTAAAAAATTTGTTCAAGAATAATACACACCCTTATGTCTCTGGAGTAAGGATGTAGGTTATCCTTCAATATTTATTTTAATCACAATACAACTTTTAGTATTGTCTTTCTGAACATTTTGGTCATCCGCATCCTTAATGCTCAAGCCCTTAGGTGTCTTAAAAAGATAACCTCAGGTGCTTCAGTAACAATTTATGAAATTTAACTTCTGGTGTATAGTTTGAAAATCTTTTAATGATCTCCAGGTGCAAGGCAAATTTTCACCTTTACTTTATATTTCTTTTGTTCTCAAACCATTATTTGTAGCAGATTTCCTTCCTATAACACACACATAAGTCCCAAAAGCTAGTAAACAGATTATTAGTCCTATAAAACTTAGCATAAAAACATACATGACTGAGTCAAATGAGAATAACTAGTATCCTTTCAAGAAGTCTACCTAACTGCTAGGCAGCACATCTTCCACATGGATGTGCTTTACTCTAAAGCACAATTATACACAAGCAAGAGACAGCTTTTTCTTTTGCTTATGTCTGCACAATCTCCAGTGAATTGTACATTATGCAACTGGAAGTTTGCAACAGCAGAAAAGCTGTAAGAGGGGAAACACTTTTTCATGGGCTTGTTTAAACAAAGTAACTGTGTTACTGGGTCTGTCATCAGTGTTAACATTATATCCTGTTTCATCTCTTTCTAAGCTAGTGGCATAACAGGGACCGTTTGTGAAGTGTGTGTATGTGTCTTGTATAACACTTAGTAAGAAGGTATGAATGCCAGAGAGCAGGACAAGTCCAGCTGGAGTGGGATGTAACTGGCCAGTCTGACACTGCCAGGGAGAAAGAGCAAATAGTTGCATTCAGGGCAAGGAGGAACCACTTGGTTGATACAAAACAGAGAATTACCAACAATCTTCAAATGTGACCACCAAAGTTTCGGGTTTCTGGCAGCACTAAATCAGAACTGACGGTGGGACTGAGAAGGGGAACCTGCTGGAATTCATGCCAGGAATCCTAGAGAAGATGGATTCAGCAAGAGGAAAGTTGACGTGCTAAGTATATGTAAAGATGGAGTTTTGTATTTGTCCTTGTTTCCATTCATAAAACTAAGCTTTCAGGAATATGTGGTGTTTGAAGGGAATGTAGTACCAATTACAATGGTACAGTGTTTCTTGGGAGGTAAAAAAAAGTTTAAATAGAGACAAAAAGAACAAGAAGTCCTATACCTAACCCCAGATAAATTAGAAGGTCCAGCTGCAATGAGTACTGTTTTATACCAACTTGGATATAGTCCATCTGGGAAACTGTCAGGGCAATTATAGAGTTTGGGAAGGAACTTGTAAACTCATAAATCACCCTTGCAAAGAGCAGAAAGCAAGGAAACACCCCATGACTTTTGGGAATCATTACCACACACTGCACTCAGTCAAACACTACTGCATGATAACTGCTCAGGACTAATTGTTTGAATAACTTTCTTGTGTTACTGGGCCTTATCCTGCAAAGATCTGGGTATGTGAGTTCAAAACCAGATATAAGCATGTCCTTATATCCTTGTGATTTAGATAATGCTTTCATATAATCTGTTCATTCAACCTGTGTAGTCAAATTGGGTGGGGGGGGGAGTTGTGTTTCAATTAAAGTCTTGCAACATGCATTAAAATTGTTTACAAAAGTAACTGCTTGCATAAGTAAACAACAAATGCATGGCCAAAATGAAGTTATTAGTTTACTGCAATGTTCATTTCGGGGTTTCTTTTGTTTATTTTTACCACTGTTCATACTATGGAAAATAACAAGTGATATTAACACATTGCCTCAGCAATGGAAGCACAGAGTGTTTAATAATGAAAAGCATTTGCTCAAAACAAGACTTAAGAATTCAGACTCTGAGATTATAAAGATTATCACATTAAAATGCAAGTCAATAAAATTTCCCAGAAACATACATGATGGACAACAAATACATTTCTTTCAATTCATACATCATGTGAAAAAAAAAAAAAAAGAAATACACATAATAAAAAATGCTGGATAGTGTCCTCCTGTCAGAATCCTCAATTTCTACACTTTATATTTTAAATTATTTATATATTTATTTATTTTATATATATATATATTTAAAATTGAACCATACATAACACTAGCAGGAAAAGAGAGCAGCTAGCAACCTACAGTCCAAGAGGATGGACTATGGACTCTATGGTAGGCTATTTTTGTATTGGTTTCTCTCCTCCCACCTCCCCCTTCAGTTCCTAAAATTAATAAATTGTCTAAAATCTGATTGGAAAATTACAGTCCAGCAGAAATCCCATCGTCAAAAGATATACAATTGGGGATTTGATAGGCTAGGGATGATGATGACGATGTTGATAATGAATAACTACCAAAACACAGATCATATCAATATACTCTTAGTTGGTCACTGTGCCCATGATATATTCAAACGTTCTCCACATCACACAGCAATACAAAAAATCTTAGGATCATGTTAAAACAAAGGGACTACCCCAACATCTCCTGGAGAAACAGAGAACCACCTTGGGTCTTTCTGAGCAGCTTCACAGGGACAGTCACCTGCCATGGCCCATGATGGAGCAATACAACAGGAAAGAGCCACCTCTCCCAAAAATAAGCTAGTGTTACTCCCCTACACTGCTCTGGAAAGAGGCTCAGGTCTCAGTCCAATTGTTTCTCCATGCCCTAGGAGTGAGATTCAAGAAAAGTTTTTTCATAACATGCCTAAAGACAACTGACATTCCACAGATTAGAAAAAGGCAAGCAAAAGGAAGACAACACTGAACTTTGACATCACAGAAACATTAAGGTTGGAAAAGACCTCCAAGATCATCAAGTCTTATGTTTGAAAAGGTTGCTTCACATATTCATGCCAACACATACAAAGCCTACTGAGGGACCAAAAGACTTCCTTCAAAACAATCTATTTTGAAATAAGCACTGCTTTCTACTAGGTCAGCATAAAATCACACACCATAAGAACCTGAAGCTGAAGGCTGAGTTACAAGCAGCATACGCTAGTAGTTGAGGATGTGCTATTATATACACTGTCAAACAATTATCTAAATCATATACACATTTAACATGATTCAAATATTTTTTAAAAATCAATATAAAATTTAATGAAGTATGTAGTTCCAAGTTTATCTCAATCGTTCGTTGCTCAATAAATAAATTTAAAGATCTGAGAATAGAGGCCTGACTACAGATGTTGCCACTGCCTCTGGATTTTTAGTGCAACTACCTGTAAAACCAAAACCATGAGTGGCTGCAACTTGAATCCACAGAGCATAAGTAATATAACCTTTTGTAAAAGCCCAGTTAAAAAAAAAACCCAAACTCAAACCCTATTAGTTCCCTGTGCATAGATAACACCTGACTGCATGAGTTGAATTGCAAACCCAAAGCTGCTTCAAGAGGCATCTACCTGCCACTCAACACAAGGGCTGGGCTGGCTGTGCAGAAGTGCTGGAAATTCCTGGATATAAATCAATCCATTTGATGACTACATTGCAGCCATCAGCCTCTCTTCAGGCTCAGCCATATGCTCACTCTTTTGACCATAGAGGAATTTGATGACAACGAGATTTCTGAGGGGCACATATTCTGCTCAAGCCACAAAAAAAAAAAGATGTAATTTACCTCATACATGATCATGTGAACCCACCTGGAGTGTTTTGAAAGAATACAAAGAACTGAAATATCACCATACCCATGAACTGATGCAATTAGGTAGTTTGTTGGAAAAAACCCAAAAAACAAACAACAAAACCCATATCAAGCAATAAGTAAGCAAAAAAAAAAAAAAAACAAAACCAAAAAAAACCCCAAAGAAACAAACCAGAAAGAAGGCTCACTCATGGCACTATCAGCTTCCCCTAAATGCTGCCACAGTGGCCACCAGTGACCTGCTGCAAGCCCCTCCCCATTTGCAGGGACCACATCAAAGCACCTTTGCTGCCTCGTGGCCTTGTACAGAGCAGCTTCAGCCACTTAGGGAAAAAATGGCTAAGTAAAGGCTTGGACTTAAAACATTAAAAGAAATAAATTGACAGGATTTTGTCTGGAAACCTTGTCTTGTCCTTACTGAAGGCTAAAATAAACTTAATTTTTGTTAAAATTAAAGCAAAAATTAAATCATCTTATTATGTAATTGGAACTAGGCCTCAGGCACTAGCAGTAAAGAAGGGATTAAGGCCTCCACCACCTGGGTTGTCATTCTCATGGGCCCCATTACCACCCCCTCATTCGTTTTTATAGCCAACAGATTAAAATGCGAGCGTCGCAATCTTTGATCTTTCACTTGCTGACACAAATCCTTTCAAGCCTCCAACGTTTTCTGCTGAGGTAATTAGTACTAATTAAAAGGTTTCCAACAGCCTTTGCTCTACTTTTTCCCTCCAAAGGAATTGCTTTTACAAGTGCCTTCCATCTTTAAAATGTATGCATCGTTCACTTTCTTCTTTATCTGACTCCCAGAGATCAAGTAGATTAGTGACTCCATTATTCCCCAAGACAAAGCCAAACAACAGGTTTTTACTATCTTCCTGACCTGTTGAGGTGCAGGGTTTATATTCAGAAACAAGTGCCTCTGCTTGTATTAAAAGACAGTCCAATTATGCATTAAGAGACACAATGCAAGGTTTCTACATTTAAGAATGGACATCATTTAAAGACGTAGTATTTTCTCAGAAGAGAGAGAGGCAACCGTTCACTAATCAAACTGACAAGTTGTAGGACTAGTAACTAGTCTTCCTTTGTTTTCTTTTCTTCTGGTGTGTTTGTGTATCAGGCAAGATACAAACAATTCCTTTCTCTTCCCTTTTCCCTCATCCTTTCCTCCCCTTTCCACTTTTTTCACAAATTTTAATGATTGATTCACATTTTCTACTTTAAAAAAAATAGTTCAGGAAGTACCGCTCTGAAAGATTTTGAAAGTACAGAAAGTCCTGTCTGAAGAAGTTTTTGTTACTATAATTAAATCATGTGTACTGCTACAGGCAAACTGATATCTAGAAATATAATTACTGAGATTAAATCACTCTTATATAGTATATCCAAAGTACTAATGAAATTCCAAGATTAAAAAAATTAAAAGCTGCAGCAAAAAAAGCAATATTACTTTGCATCGAGAAAGAGGAAAGAGCTGTGTTTTGAATTTACGGGTTTTCAAATGATTGTTCAATCGACATTGGGACTATATGGATCATTTTTCTTTATGAAAACCTGGAAGCTTTATGCCTGCTGTGATAAAAATAAATTACACTTCATGCAGCAAAAGTGCTATTCAAAAAAGAGGACAGTTCTCAGGCTCTTAAAGTTCTCACTTCCTATTGAAAATGACAGCAGCTCTCTCTCATGCTGTAGTATCTCTGGCACAATAGATCAGAAATCATACACAGAGCCACAAGATGCTATCTAACTTATCATTACACACACAGGGGTCTATTCTCCTCTTGTGATGCAAGCACAGGCTCCTGCTGGCACTAATGGGAGCTGCACGTGCACATCAAGGACAGAAACAAACTGGCAATGCATCAACTTTTCTAACCCCAACTAAGTCAGAAAAGTTCTTAAATAGCCAGAAAGAAAAGTCAAGAAATTGTCTCGTAATCATGCCAGTTCTTCTACTTTACTTTCATAACTATTCTACTATACTAGTAATTACTTTTTGTGTAACATTCCTTAAGAGGATTTAAAAGCACTACAATTTCATCAGTTCAGCTATATTATACCCCTGTGAAGTAAGTTTTATCTGACATATCTTGCCCAAGGTCATATGGAAATTATATGGCAGGGACAGGAATTGCACTTTTCAGTATCCTAGTAGTTCCCTGTTTTAACCAGCAGGCCATACTCCTCCTCTATCCATGCACAATAACCAACAGTTCTACAAGTAGAAGATTGGATTAGCCGTTTAGCGATGAAAAGGTTTGGATTAGCCACTGGATTAGCCATTCAGCTGAAAAAAGGTTTCTTATAAACACAAATCCCAAACAATTTTTATACCTTCAAAATGCTAAGTGAAGAAAGCAAAAACAAAACAACAGCCTGTGAATCATCCAAATAATGGTTTTAGTCTCTTTGCCTTCTTAGGGCATGGTCACCATTGCCTTAAAATGTCAGGCAATCCATGCAAAACCAACACGAGTTAAGGGCATACGATACCTCAGCTCTCAGTAGCACAAGCAAAACAGATCATGTGGAACCCTCAGCTAAACTTGGCAGCTGTGTAACCTATGCAAAAACATACTAACACTGTCTCTTCTATCAAAATAGCCTTTAGAAATAGTACAGCTTTTTCTACACTCAGTATAACATAGGTAGAGGTTTTCATGTTTATCAAATGTTAAATTTTTAGATGCCAATTAAGCTTGTAACTACAAACTCTGAAATTTTGAAGAAATTGGGATTTGGACCATAGCATGTGCAAAAATAGAATCTAATGAAAAAAGCGAATATATGTGTGTATGTATCTTTCCATATCCAAGATCAACATTTTACATCATTAAAGAGATGATGATATTAATGTAATCTGATAGAAGAACCTGCCATATTCACACCCATTACTAAAATAGCACGAGACTTTAAGGCAAAATCAACATTAACAACACATTCTCTAGAGAGTCTTTGGATCTTTTACCTTATGAAATCAGAACTCTATGAGGAAAAAGATTTTATTAAAAATCAAACACAAAAACAAAAAACCCAAAGCTAAAACTAGAGGTGAAACTTTAGGGGAAAGAAAATCCATAATCATGAAGCTCACAATAAAATTACATGCTGGCAGCGCAGTAGGCAAAGTTAACAAACATATTATAGCAAAAGTAGGAAAACAAGTGTCATGTTTAATGCTTCAGAAGCTGTGTAAATGAAGCCGCCTCAATACTTACTAAAGAGATCAAAAAATAAAATGAAAATATTGGATAGGTTTCTTGGTGACCAAAATTTGCTTGGCTACCTTACAGGTTTTTTAGATACATTGGGATCTAAACCAGTCCATGGTAACCAGAACAGCAGAGAAAAGGGACAAAGAAAGTCTCTATCTTCCCTAGGTATTCAGTTGTGGCTCTTTCCAGACTGCAAACAGTTGCTGTTGCCTTAGGGTTGCATTATTCATCTACTATGGGATGCAAGGACCACAAGCAGCTGGCCTTTTCACATATAGGAGGAAGTGAGGAAAAGCCCTCCCACTAAAGGAATATCAGACCAGTTTTGGGTACTCATATAACATTTTTAGTATTTATTGAGGTGGGGAGTGAGGGGGGAATACATTATATATACTATGGCCATAAGTCTTTTCCCTTCTTCTCCCCCAACCCCAAAGGGTAAAAAAATACATCAATAACCTTCAAATCTGCCCTTCTCTCTCAGTAGAGTGTGGATGTGTTGAAAAACCAGTAAAGAAACATTTCAATTTAAAGTTTCCAAGAGGTAATTATAAACAAGAGGAAGAGAAAAATATTTTTGAAATTATGAAAAATACCTTGACAGTGACTCCCTTAGACTCACATTTAGCCCTTGAAAAATATTCTGCCAAAGGGTGCATTTTGACAGGGAAAAGATGAAGAGAGGAGAGAAGAGGCAGCAGTCTGTCATAATTGATGACACTGCAATGCAAGCTGAAGTCAAGACTGAATATTTACAAAATTCATTCAGGGTGAGATTTTTAAAAGGGAAAAAAAAAAGCCAACAGCAGATACAGATGGACCCAACCTTTTAAAAACAGAGTGCGACTACAACAGACAGTGCAGCACAGTCAATATAACCACATCATACATGCAAAATAACTCAAGGGTCATTTTCATAATTCAGTATGGCATGAGATTCAATATAAAATGAAAAGGTTGGAAGAATTTTTTTGGTGGGAATCTGTATGGCTTCGTTTGGATATATGTTATTTTAACTAATTTTAGAATGACATTGCTGAGCCATAATAAGACATCAATGTTAGCAATTTTCACCCCAAATTATTAGTTTAAACTGAGCTCTGAGCTCCAATCTGCAGCATTACAGTGTAATAATAATTAAGCCAATCTGACTGCCACACTCTAATGTTCCTATTCTTTGCTTTTACTGTTTGACCTCACCTCCTTCTCCCTTCAGCTACACCCCGACTCTCGTGCAATCCCATGGTTAAGCAGTTCAGGGATATGATCCAGTTAAAATTGAGCTGGAAGGAAAGGTAGAAAGCAGGAGAACTACAGGGAGCTAAACTGCCCTAAGTTGTTACTGAAGACTAATCGATGGACAAAGTGAGAGTATTTTTTGTAGTCTTCATCCAGCTGCCAGTGAGGAGTTTCTTTTCAAGCAAATTCAGCTGGCAGCTTGCCATCAGCTTCAAAGCAAAAGACAGGTTCAAAATCAACTTGGAGACTACACTTGCCCAATTATTAGCAGTCATGTGTCCAAGGTCAGGGCAGAGGTATATCAGTAAAGCAAAGCACTTCTGTTCCCTGTTCCACAGAGATCCAGGAGCTCATCTTCCAGAGTTGTCAGTCCGGCACTTTTCTCCAGTGCTGAACTCACACTTCACTTAAACAAATATGACTAATCCTACTCCCAAAGGAAAAGCACTATATCTTATCTTGATACCAGTAATACCAGTTGGGCATAGATGTGCATGAGATAACAAGTCATCTCAATGTGAATTACCTAGTACTTATAAAATGGACAGGAATTTCAAAGGGTACAAGAGTAGACAAAGTTTGGACTAGTATTACACAGGCATCAAAAATTATGCCATAAAGTATATTTATTATGCAGAGAGTCTTAAAAATTCACGGTTTAGGAATGCAGCTAGTCTCCATATTTAACATGCGTTCTAACTACAGGGCAAATTTAGAGTCCCGTATATTTATATACAGTGGACAAAACCATTTTAAATAAAAGAAATAACTAAAAATCTGTTTAACCTAATCCCTCTATTACTAACAAACCTTCCCCCAAAATCCAATTTCCCAGGTCACAAAATCATTCTTTTCCACAAATGGGAGATATAAACCGTCTGGGAAAAAAACCACTCTGCATGTTCCTCACGCTCATTATCTTCAAAAAGAAAAGGCGGGTACAAATACATAACAGTAAAGCATAGAAGTGAACACGAAATATGTGCTTTTTAGTTCTGAGAGCTGTGCAGTTTTTTGCCAAGGCTGTTCACAAGAAAGCCCAGTCACGCAGATATGCTTTGTATTTCTAATTCTCTCATTAATCCAGCCAGCTCCAAGCCACCTAAAAGTTTTAAGCAAACAGAGCCCTGGCAAAATATCCATTCAGGCCATCAAGTTGTTTAGATCCACTATAGTGCACCTCCAAAAAGTGTACAAGAAGCAGTTATCCTCACCATTTCCCTAAAAATAATCGTAAACAAATTCAAATAATGCTTCTTCACCTGACATGAAAGGCATACCACCTGAAAAGAGAGAAACTATATTTTCAGGCTTCCCAACCACTTCTAAATGAAGGAAGGAGAGGAAACTAGCCTTATGCTGCAAGGTTATATTCCAAGTTTGGCAAGAAGAACAATGTGAATAAATTAAAACTTTTTTTCACTATTCAAAGGAATGAGAACAGCCTGGATTAAAGTAAGGGTAATTTCTACTAAGCATGTAATTTAAATTTTACTTATAGATATCTAAGATATGATATGATTTCTCTCTCTATTTCAAAATGGAACATATGTAAAAATAAATTAGGAATGTGTCACTATTTTTACAATGCTATGGTTTCTTGGGACTGATATTTTAATGATCATACTGACTAATAAATTGGGTGGAGGTGCATGAAATGTTTCATTATTTTCCTGCTGATATTTGCATCTCATTTTTATTGTTGTTCAAAACGCAATTTCACTATATCCAAGACTGCATATGTATTATTTAAAAGGAATAAAAAGGAAGTGAAATTTCGATTATTGATCCATACTAGTGGCCTTAAAAATGACAAACAATGTGGGTTTTTTTAGATTTCAGTTAATGACAAGCATTTTTAATTTAAAGAATAAACACAAACAAACCAGAACATACAGAAATGCCAAATCCATAAAATAAATGCTAGAGCCAGTACTAAGACACATACAAATTTCATAATAAGAATCTTTGCATACTCTTTTCACGCAAACTCATTATGATAGACACGTAACAAGAATATATCGCAAAGGCATGATACTCATACAAAAATGTTGCAGTAACCATATTTGAGCTTGAAAAAGCAGCTAGTAAGATTTTCAGTCCATGAACAAAATTATTCTCAGGGTGAAACCAGCATGATTGCACGAGAGGTTTGTTTTTAGGTGCATGTACTACCATAAACCTGCTCTATATCCTGAGTAATGGGCATTCTATAACACAGTTATTTGAATTTTACTGTCAATTACTTTCAGTTCTAAAAGGATTTTCTTTAATCCACTATTCTTGATCAAGATAATGATTTTCAGAATTCTAACATCTTAGCATCGCACTACATTGACCACCTCAGACAATGAAGTGCCAGGTGTTTTTCCAGATGGAGTTTATTTGTATTCCACAACTAAACCAGAGTATTCACAGTGCCCCACATATATTAGACTCTGCTTACTAGTTGCAGGTAAAGCCTCCTTAGTGAATCACCAAGACAAGAGGATATCATCTAGTAGGTTGCAGTAGAAATACTCATGAATTACACTTTATATTATCCTTGAAGAAGAAGAATAGTAAAGCACATTTATTCAGTGTTTTAAGACAGCTTCAAATGATCTGATGCAATAGACATTTTCTTCTGAAAAATCAAAAAGGATGAGATAATGCGTTTCAAGGTCAATCGAAGCAAGGGTGCATCAGGAAAAAAAAAAAGTGTTTAAACCACAGCAGATTTAACAGCTTAACCAATAAAGCTACTCTAGCCTTCAGTCAATGGGAATCAAAACAATGATTTCAAACTATTTTATTCAATCTGCAGGTAGGATTACTTGGTGATAAAGCTTTTTCCTTCTTTTCTTTACTAAAGAGGTGAATATTTTTCCTATTTTTAAGACTTCTTTCAGTAAATTATGCACCCTTTTCAGAACTACAGCCACAAGGACACAGACGTTCTTTAAAGTTTGTAGGTTTACGTTCTTGCATGTATTACCCCAGAGCTCAAATATTTACATATATGCTCACTGGAAATCTGAAAATGCAAGAAATTTTATTACATTTACAAAAATTTATTTTCAAATCTTCATCAAGCCCCACAAAATATATAAAAGGCAGTTTTACTTTCCCTTCCTCAAATGATGCCATGTGCTAGCATAAGCAGAACAAACATCGGTGACCCAAAATACAATAAATTAATATATTTGGATTCTTTATAACCATTGAGGGTTTTCCTTAATAATCTGAAATTTATCTCTGTGTAATTTTAAAAATCACATTCATTGGAAGTTTTTATTTCCCGTTCCTGCCTTCTCCCCCTATTCAGATACATACTGATTTGCTGAAGTCTACAAATTCCTTAAAATAATATTTCAGGTTTTAATAGCAATTAACATATCGGTGTACAAGGGGACTGCACAAAGCGATTCCATAGTAAATTAGTCTGAAAATTGTCCTAATTGTTATGCCAGATGATGTCCTCTACGTTTTGTCTTGGGAGAAAAAGATCTTTCTGTCTAAATGCCATTATGTGTCATCCTAGCTGAGCCTCCTGCCTAGCGGGGACATTGAAGTTGTACAGCAGGAGCTGCTTCTCAGGCCTTAAGAACTACAGTAAATCTTCAAACAATTTATCCAAACAAAGGCCAGTGTGTGGAGAGAAAAATACACGGGAAGCAGATGAATAAGCAACATCAATTATGGGGGGGTTGACCTTTGTGCCCCACACCATGGCACAGATTTCACACCAAATCGCAGCAGATTGAAGTTGACATGCCTGGAGTGAAAACACTGGTCCTCACAATGTTGCCACTCTACATTCACAGAGCTGTAGTAAGGAGAGGAGGAAGAAAATGAAGAGAAGGGGAGGGGTGTGTGAATGAAAAATCACGTATAATGGGCCTGGGTTTATTTTACAGAGAACAAAATGGCTCAATTTGAGCACTTAGACTGTCGAAATTGGCTAGTGTGAGATACAAGAGGTTCATCCAAGGGGACACTTGAATCAGGTGCCTTCAGTGATACGACTTAGGAGAAGGGATGTGGAGAATAAAGGGAGTTCTTAAAAACTTGTTAATATTGTCAAAGATCACATAATTTCTCACTTTTTAATATCTATATATATAGACATAAAAAAATTTGTACATAGTCACAGCAGTTGATATTTACCTTCAGCTAAAATGAAAGTGACCAGGCTAAAAGTATTTTTACAGTAGTGAAAAATACTGTCTTATGCAGCATTATTTTGCCACACCAAAAATCTAAATCAACCTACAGTTATACCTACATTTGGAAAGATTCACAACCCATCCCAAGAAAATATTGCCTTTACATCCAAGGAAACACCAGACTAACTAATGTGTACTTTCAAACCACCTCAATCAAAATTCAGGTTTGGGCCTTTAGAACGGTCAAATTAAACGTTTCTTTTTCTAGATTGGCCATGGACAGATGATTATTAAATATTTATAAGTCTTTGAAAAGAATTGAGTACTTTTGCTTTGTTTATTGTGTGGAGCTCCTCCTCCCCCTTCTTTCACCCACTCCTTCTTTGAGGGATCTATGAGTGATCATTTTATTTGAATACTTCCCCACTTGGTTAATGCAAAGACAGATCAGTCAACCCTATGCAGCCCGTTTCGCATCAATGGAATCCTAAGGTTTAATATGCAAACAGATCAACAGCTTTTGTCTCATTCCAGAGGACCTTAATATACAAACTGCTACTATTTCATGATGATGGTAACTAAACACCACCAGTTCTGGTTCAGATTGAAAAGATTAAAAATAGATAAGCTTACAATAGCACTTACATTGATCCTAACCTTATATACTGTCATTAAAAAATTCTCAACAAAATATTAATCTACCAACAAATTTTGCTGCTTTGCTGTGAAGTCTAGGTTTAAGGATTAACATTTGTGATGTCAGACCTCAGAAATGCAAACATTTGCTTCTTAAAGCTGATAGCATGCTGAATTCAATTTTTCAGCTTGGTACAAGTTTCACCACTGTCAAGAAGGAAAGTTACCACCTTTTCCCCAGGTATTACATCTGTAACACTCTTTCCCAAACTACTCAGACCTTAGACATCTATCTGGACGAAAAAGAACTGTGAAGGAAAAGTCACGGCATATGGAAATATGGCACTGCTTTCCCAGAAGTCTATGACTCATTTCAGAATCAGCCAATGAAATCTCATAATATGACCATGAGTTTTAGATTCTGTGCTGGTACTAGAAAACCTTATGTTTTCCTCTTAAAATTAAAATCGTTTCTGAAAATACTCTCCTATTTTCAATATATCAAATAGTACAATGAAAGGACTAATTGAGAGTATATTAGCACACCTGACGGCTTTATGCTCAAGAACAATGCTACTACTGAGTTAAGAGATATAGACATTTCCATAAACTTTAATAGACTATCAAGCTGGCAATACACATCTCATGATCTCTAAATACAGCTATATTGTAAATTATTTTATTAGATTCCATGATAGCTATTCCCTAGAACATATCGAGAACTGTTGTTCAACCCTGCAAGTGTAGGATTAAAGAATATCTTTCCACTGAGACTGACCAAAGGGATTGCCCACAATAGGTGTCAGAGATGATCTAGAAAGCACTGTAGCTAGAATTTACAATGGTTTTAGTCACAGAGTAGACAAGTTTTGAACTCTGAGTGCATAAACAGAGTTCATATCAGTGTTCTGATCTCTAACTGGATTTCTTTAGACCAAAACAGCCCCTTGCATCTTCTTTAGGACGTGTTTTTTTGGTTTTGATTGTGGGGGGTTTTTTTGAAGGCTAAGAATTATTTGAGGGAGGGGTTTTCATCTTGTTTATGTCAGTTGCTAAAACTATATTCCTTCTTTGACTTTGAGCATAGTTAGGCAAAAGTCTGACTATTCTATGTGTTATGAATCTTGGAAAGGAGGACTCCAGGTAGTTCTGTTATTCTCTCTCATAATTCACAACAGGTCTGCATCACTCTCGCTCCTTCCCTATCAATTCCACATATTGTGCCAGCAGGTCTGCTGGTTGGTCGATATGTTTAAACCACCCAAGTTCTCTTAAGTCTACCATGGTGACAAGCATCTCAAAACATATTGTAGTTCTCCAGCCCTTGTAAGCATCTCATGAACCAAGAAGCTTCAGCCTCCAATTGTAACTTACAGGCCACAGTCACCAGGTCAGCCTTCCACCATTATAATGTAAACAGGACGAGACTAATCATCAGAAAAGACAAATTAAGGCAGATACCCTGTGCAAGATCAATCCCTGCTAGCCAGCCATCCAGCCAGAGGCATATTTGACACTAGCAGTGAGAAATCCTGAGCTCTGGAAAAAGCGCTGATGAGTGCTCATTGGCAAAAATGAAACCAGGGGAAAACAATGAAGAAAGGAAGACCTGAGTGTTCAATCAAACTCAGAATTCGTTAATTCTCTTGTGAAGCCTATTGCCTAATTTACCTCTAATAAAAGCATAATATTCTAAGTGCGAAAGACTTGCTACATCTGTCATGTCCCTAAAAAAAGGGTAAGAAAAACCTCCATGCACAGCAGACAGAACCTGGATGAAGTTCGCAAGGTTCAAGTGAAAACTTTCAAAGCATAAAAGCAGCTACCACAATTATATAACAGTGCTTGAACCTTTGTCCTCTGATATCGCTCTGTGTTACTTGATCAGATCAAAATGGAGTGTGGGGGGTTAGTTTTTGTTTCATGATGAGTTTATGCCCTTTACTTTCCACATTACACCAGATTGCACTAAGAAAAATGAAAGGGTTCTGTGGAGCCCGTCTGAACTAATCCTCTCTATATCAATTCTGCAAATAAAATAGTGCCAAGTAGATTATTTTAGATAGACAGTGTACCAGTACATTCACATAAGCATAAATAAATACACATATAATATGCATACATGTTCATGTGTATGTGCATATATTAATATTTGTCTTACACGGAGAAGAGACATAGGTATGGCAAAATAGACTCTCTTAGCTACATCTATAGTCCATTATTTTAAAAGTTACTAGTTATTTGACAGAACTAATACTTATGCAAGGCATAGTAGTAGAAACTGTCTTCATTTCTAAGATTTCACACATTCCCTAATTAATTCAAGGGGACTTACAGTTTTAGATAACATTCTTCCTTTTATCACCTGCCATCTAGCAGTTGGTATAATGTCAACACTTACATCTTTTTTTCCAACTGAAATCATTTTTAAAACATTTTTATCCTAAAATGTTCGCCTCGATTTTTCAAAAATTATCTTAAAGATAAGAGATTTCTTTCCATTTCAGTCCCACAACAACGAGAATGTCAGCACAGCTTTTTTGACAGACAAATTATTGAATCAAAGAAAGAATATGCCATTAAGCCCACAGGTTAGGAAGTGTCAGGAATGGTTTAAAGAGATATCCCATTTATCTTCAAAACATGCACGGAATGTCACTAATGTGTGTTTATCATGTATAATCAGACAAAGAAAATATCGAAATAAAGTACTCCTGCATACAATAGAAGTCTCCTTCCATCTCTCAAGATATCAGTGCTATTCAAATAGAATAATAATGATGAAACCTCCTTTCTTGAAAATGGAAATCAAGTGAAATGTAGATAGAAATGATTTTTTTGTAGTTGATGTACGTTTCTAAAGTGCATTAACAGGAAATCCAGAACTTTTTAGGTCAATTATATTGTCAGTATTGTCAATGCCACTGAAATGAATACCTAAGCAGTGCATATTCTTGCTGGAACAGGGTTAGAGAAGAAATCCTGTATTCAATTACTTGGAGAACAGGAACTGCAGGCACATGCTTAAAGGCTTGCTTTGTTCCAATCTTATTTTTATTTTAAATAAGTCAAAAGGCATCCAAGAAACATATAATTATATATGTTTTAAAATCCACAGTCTCCAATGTTCTCCTTTTTAATTTTTGTTTTCCTCATGGCATATATTTCTTAAAGCCTATTTTTGGTAGCCAAGTGCATCACAAAACACTAAGTCACAGCTTTCATAATCAATTTTCCAAGACATGATGTGACAGGTCCACAGAGTTAACTAATATAGAGGCTCAGTATAAGAATAGTAAGCAAGGGTTTTCTAAACATCTGAAAGGTATTGGAAATCAAAATGGTGATGACTTATTGATGGGATAGGAGGTTTTGCCAGGTGAGCTGAATAAATGCATCAGGTGTACCCTTTGGAACATTATTCTTCTGAACAAAAATTTTTAACAAAAGTAGTCCTGTAGATTTGCAACCTACAATCCCAGCAGGAGATAAAACAGACACCTGATCTTTCCATCATTTCAATGCTGTATTTGTGAACAATTTCTTTTTCTATGTGAAATTTTAAGAGGCCATATAGAAGGCAAAGTGTTTTATCAGTGTCAAAAATAGGAGTTGGTTATACAAAATATCACAAACTGAAAAAACCTGAACACTTGGCATCTTCCAGAAAAAAGAAATCCCGTAAGAAATCCAAAAAGCAAGAGGCAAGAGGGCTCTAAAAGACTCACAGTACTCTTGTGCCATCCTTCTACCTGTACCTTATGTGTTTCAATGAACAGCTATGGCCCTTCTCTCAGTCCATTTATTTAAGAAGTCACGCAGCTCAGCGGCTTCACCCATTGACAAGCAGTATCTGCCACAACAGGGCTCTCTCTCAAGTCAGGATCTATGTGCTTTCTATTGCAGCCCTGTGATCAACAAAGCCCTGATAAGAAGCACACTCTTTAGCTGCACAGCAGTATTTCTACTCCCACTCGACAAACACCCCAATGCCCAGATTATCATCTGTCATATGATTAAAAGTACATGCATGTTGCAGTCACTTACATAATCTTGAGGTCTAGTGTCTTCTCTATCATGTACAAATATTGTTCAAAGAACAGAAAACCCTGAAGCAGAAAGGTTCTTCCACAGAAGACAAAGAGGAGATTTAGAGGGAGAGAAAGCCTGTCTAAAAGAGTAACAACAGAAAGAGCAATAAAAACTTATGAGAATGACAGTAAAAGAACCAGCAAGTGAGAGACAGCAAGAAATAAAGACAAAGCAAAGGTGGACAAGGAAAGGGAGCACAATAAAGCTCTATTAAGCTATGTTTCATACTGTCTGCTGGGGTTTACATCTTGAAGAAGGCACTTGCCACAGATGTATTTTTATGCCTTGAGAAGTTATAACATTGCACTTCAGCAAGAATTTGCTGAGAAACCCTCAGACACCTTATCTTACAACAACTGTTATGTGTTTACCTAGGTATTCAGGCACATTTTGGAATAGTATTCAGTTTCTGTTATTTGGACTACTAGTTAAGAATTTTTAAAAAGTTTTTAAGTTAACCACTTCAATCTTTTAAGTGTACACCCTCTCTCTTCCATCTCATCTCAAAAGGCAAAAGGAAAATATAGAAAAAACAGAAGAAGGAGGAAAAAGGAGTGATCATGTAGAAGTTTAAGTGTGTTCAGGAGGAACTTGGTAGTAATATTGCCAGGTTGGTTTGTTCCTCAATAGTGAATTTTTTAACAGTTGTTAATTTCATCCCTTTTTTTTTTCCAGATATTGTGCTGACAATTCCTTTGGTCAAAACAGGTCAAATTGCTCTTTTAAATAGCTTAAAAAGTACTCTCTTTTCCCACGACTTATAAGACTGAATTATTTTCCTCTCAGAACCATACAAAATGTAATCACACTGAGGAAAAAAAACCCCACAATGTATTCTTGTGCATATCTAGGACATATTTATACTCTACACATGCACACACACACACTGGTAATACATGGGGGGGTTGATTCTTTAAAAGCTGTAATTAATTCTTGATAGCCAGAGACTGTTGTGGAGGGAAGGCTTGGAAAGGCTGGGGGTTTTGTTCAATGACAAAAAAATGTTTACCCTGTATTGTGAATCATATTATTTTGTATTTTATCTCATTCACTTGCAAGATACACAACCTATTTATTTTCTAAAACCTAAATATTTTTTCAATACAGTAATCATTGTGAGCATAAATATAAATGATGTGGCTTGCAAGCCTAAGTTCAAAACAGCCAGAAAATTAATGTCAGCAGCCTTGCTGTTTCTGAGGTTCTGATATGTTTAGGTCAAGTTTTAATATGTTGATCTTTGCAAAAATAACACAATTCTTGGCATTCACTGAATCACATATCTGTACATATAGGTCTGTACTAATGGGGCAATTCTAATGATTTGCCCCAGGTGGATTGTTCCAAAAATGATGGAAGTTCAGCGTCTTTTATTTTTGTGGTTTCTTTACCAAGAAGTTCATTCAGTCATGATCAGTCAGTTCAGAAGGTCTTTGGACATAAATACTGATAAAGTCAGATGTAGGCCAGAACATTTAAAAAGGAATAACTTGCACTAAAAATTTAAAATGTTATCTCCACCAAAATCTACAATATTAAAATTTCTAATGTGCACTTTATTTCCTAGCCCCCATTTTCTCAACAGAAACTTCCTGTTTTTAGACAAATAATCCATACCTGAGAACTTATAAGACTGAAGGATTTGCCCAACATTAAGCAATTGATTTACAAATCAGTCCCAACAAGATTAAACCATATTAAGTTCACAAACAAATCTTTGCTCAAACACCTCATTGAAATTATGAATTTCAAAATTTCCATTTCACTCAAAATCTCAAGATATAAGCCTGGAATTGAAAGCAGCTCTTCCCAAAGGCCACTGATTGACTTCATATTTCCTCTGAAGAAATTTCTCAATATCTAAACAATCTGTGGTCCCAAGCAATATACTAAGGGAGGTGATGCTTCCAATATTGTACAATAAACTCCTGCTATAGGAAGTTTTGCTGTAAATACTCACTGCCTCCAATATTCTGAAAAACAGAGATGTAGATGAACATCCTACCTCCTGGAAAGTTGCAGGTTAAAAATAAAATACATGTATATATGGTTAAAAAAATTTAATATAGTAGAAAAGTAAATAAAAAATAAATCAAAAGAGTAGTATAAGACAGCATTCAACTCCTTGCCTCTTGAAAATTTAAATGAATACTCCTTGAGAGCAAACTACAAAATGCTAACCTTGAAGTGCTGAGTGGCAGAAAGAATTATGGGTTATTGTACTGTCAAAATGCCAGACAGCTGTATGTTGAGTTACCGTGTTATTTAGACAATCAGAAACTTGGAAGCTAATGTGACATATTTTTTTCAGTGTGAAAGCTCCTGACATGCGTCATGATAATTTCTAAAGGGACAAAATGTTATATAAAAAACACAGTGCCTTTATGAAACTGCCTAACAGGTACAACACTGTTGCAAGTAGAATTCACATTAAATGCTACAGATAAATAGGATTGATTCAGGACATTACTAAAATTGCTATTACATCATTTGGTTGTTCATTTGTTCTATAAATTTTATTATTGTCTTATCTGGAGATACTCTCATTATTATTGTCTTATCTGGAGATACTCTCATGTACAGAGTCTAGAATTACCCAGCCATTTATTTTATGTCTTTTTGCTTAAACATGTTTCTAATTTTACCACCAAAGAGTCCCTATAAACCATTATTTGGGTATTTTCTGAAGAGAAAATAGGCTGTGTTACCTATTTTGAGACTGGAAAAATCCACATCCTTTATGAACTGACATGGCTCAGAAGACTCCAAAGCTTTCATGATTCATTTCCCCCATTCCACAAAACCCAATATTTTCTGTACCTAATATTAGCTCAGTCCTAAACACTGGGATATTAAATGCTGATATTCTATTACAAGGTCAAATTATTCTAGTATTAATGGGTTAAAACAGCACTAAAATCATCACTCTCAGTTCATACAGTTGCCCACACTGTCTTAAGCCACATTAAGAAATCGTTTCAGAATAGACTAGACAGAAGTTAAGATTTCATGTTCATTTGAATTTGGTTCAGATACTGAAATTAGTGTCTTCATCATTTCTGAATACTCTTGTGTCAAGAGTGGATTTTCTTATAATTCATATAATCTTACCAACACTCTGAGGTGGCATCAACATTCCATACCAAACTGCATAATATAGTCACCGTTCAAATGAAAACATTTACCAGTTGCAAATGTATCTGTTGAATTGAACTGTTACAAAGACAGAGCTCTGTATGCTTCTTTTATAGACATATTAAGAAGCATAAGACATGGCTGAACACACTGCTGTGTGGAGATCTTCCAAACCTCTGAGAAGACCTCAGGGCCACGAGGCAAGAAAGCTGTTCCTCAGTTACAGAAAACAACACTGAAAGGATAATAAGATGATGGAGTATATGTTTAGAAGAATATTGAGGAATAAGGAAACTATCTTTTATGTATCTAGCACAAGGGTAAATAAGTTGTGAATATCATTTTCAACCAAAGCATGCCCAATAAGGCAAGGTTGAAAACTGAAAGGATGTAGAGACGAATCACAAAAGTTTAGAACAGGACACAGCATCTCATATCAAAACTCAAGGAAAACAATCAGTTTCAACGCTAGTACAATAAAATAAAGGCATGACTTGAAAACAGTTAGCCATGGCACACAAATGAACATACGTATCAAATGTCAATAACAGGTTCTTCAATCCAACAATGTAACAAGACTGCTTAGAGACTGAAGCTACCCAACTCCAGACTGGGAATAAGAAACATGTTTCTAATAGGACAGTCTGGAGCTCTCTTCACTGCTGAAGTTTTCTGTTTTGGCTTGGTTTGGTTGTTTAAGTCAAGACAAAATCCATACCATACTTTACATGAGAATCAATTTTGGAATTAGTTTTAAAATCTGCTATACTCAAAGTCAAACTGATATTACAAATATCATGTACATTTATAAATCTAGGTAAAGTGACCAGATTCAATACATCTTCACAGATAGGGTTACTCCACTAAAAAGTTTTAGTAGGAATTTTTTTATTTCATTCGTTTTGCGTATTCATATTTTTCACACAGGGCAAAACTCAGGTACATCTCCATAATTGGACAGCTATTTTTGAACTGTCAGATGTGTGAACAGTACCCTTTCTTTCAAATTAACGTGCATTATTTTCATTAACAATGCATTCCATGTGCTGTCATATTGCTTACCCACCTATTCTAAATATACCTAATAAAGAGTCATTACTAACCTAAAAAATATCAGCAGTAACAAATGTCATTAGCTTATTGTTTACCCTCATTGGTACAGAGCTACAGAACTGTGAGTTATCCTACCCTCAATCTTTCAGAACAGTGAAAGAATTAGCCATTTATTTCAAACTTCCACTTTATGGGATTTTGCCAATTCTGATCATGTTAAATTATGCCTATTACACAATTAATACTTGGGAAAGGGGAGTTAGCAACCTCTTATTAAAGACCTCTGTCAATATAAAACATTCACATAGGAATTATAAACAACAAGCCAACAGCTTGAGTTGTTTGAGAGTAATCAAAATTAAACAACATGATTATATAGACTCCAGGCCTGAAACGGGTGCTTTTCAGATCATTTATTCAGCTGGTAGGTGAATTTTATCAGAATATGCAGTACCTTGCAGCTCATTGTTCTCTTTCTATATATACACATTGAGAGAACATTTATGACAGTAATGCATTAGACATTTGTATTAGAAATGTTTTTAGTCTTTTGTCATCACACTTCAAAAGAACAAAATTTTAAGCATTTATAGTGCAAGGTTAAATAACTTATTTAGCAGCGATATTCATATTTTATAGCTTTTCTGAACTACCAGCATAATGCTTCACCTGATTGTCTCTCAATGCAATATGATATAATATCACTCCTACCTCATCTGCATCCCATGACCATCGGACAAAATATTTTTGATGCTCCTTCTCTGGTTGATACCAGAACAGAAATATTTGCTTACTGTTCAAGCTCACAGTACATTAAGGAAAATATTTGTGCTCACTTTTAAAATTTAAATTAGAGATGGGAAGAGACCACATTAATTTCTGTTCATCAGATCACTGGACAGAGACCCAAGTTTCTCTCATCCTTCAAAAGAAAGCACAGAACAAATAATAGAAGCAGTGAAAGGAATATGTTATATTAACAACACCAATACATTCCCTTTAGTACAAGCGGAAAATTGTTTCTCTTATGTCTTAAAATATATATGCAATACTAAAAACTGTTTAAGCAAGACAGATATTGCAGAAATGAGATCAAAACATAACTTGCTCTACATAGATATTTTTATTTTGCAGCTTAAACCTGACTTCCAGCAGAAACAGAATCACGAACAAGGCTTTTTTTAGTGCCAAAGTGAACCAAGAGGAGGGTGTTTTTTATTTGCTCTGCTAGAATTTTGTACTTTGACATTTGGAATTTGTAAGAAATGTGCAAACTTTATGAGGATTACAATATTATCACTAATAATCTCATTACAAGCAAGGCACATTCAGCATATATAAAATAAATACATACAAAAACAGAAGGAAAAGTACTACATATTGACTTAAGTGCCATACAAATACACTGGAGTTATATACAAAATAATTCTGATGACAAAAACAAACAATTTAGAAAAATGAAGAATCAATGCTGATGAACAAAGGCTGGCCCTCTACAAGGCTTGAAAAAGTAAAGGCTTGACTCATTAAAAATATTTCCTTGCATTGGATTCTTCTTAAGACAAGTCAGATCAAAGAACTACCCATATTTTTATATTTCAAATTAAATATCAGAGATGGAATTTGCACAATTTCTTTCCTTAGATGTGTTTAATTTTAGGAAAAGACAGTAAAGATGATACTTCTCATACCTCATTCAACTAAAGTCAAGTAAATGAGAATGTAACAACAAAATTCTATTGCTTTGATACTTCCAGAGAGTAAGTAACTTATCTGGTGTACCTAGAGAACAGGAAGGGGTGGGGGGAAAGGAGGGAGAGAGCAGAGAGCAAGCTACACTCCACCTAGTCCTTGACATATACTTAATCAGACAAAAGTCTATCACAGTTACTTTAACAGTTATTAAACTGTAAAGCAAAACAAGTGTTCAGCTCTTTGCCATAATTTTTTTAAAAATCTTGCAGCCACATGCCCAAATGTTGCAGCCACATGCCCAAATGTCTCTGAATGTCTCTGAAGGACTGCAACAGAAATGGCAGGAAAAGTTAGAAAACTGGGGACTACGTGGAATTTTAAAGCTCACTAACCTCTGAGCAAAAAGGAAGAGACCTCAAGGTTGAAAGCTTGTCTGGATCTTCTTTAATTCCAAACATATGTTTCTTGTCAGTGAGATACAAGGAAGAAGCCTGGACCTTATCAGCATTTATACCTGGGAGTTTTGTACCCCAAGAATTATTGGACTACCATAAAAATGGTACTGAGAGCTGAGTTTTATCTGAGTTAAAGCTAACATTTCTGCTAAAAGACATTTCAATTATGCCAGATCAGTTGAGGATTTTAAATGAGGAATGTCTCCTCTTCTTTCTTTTTTCCAGCTTATTAATTTTTATTTTTATTTGACAGTTAACCTAATGCTAAGATAATACTGTGTAACTTTAATGCTTAAAATTGATATATAGCCATAGGGCATGCTTTGTGATGGATAGGCTTGGCTTTTATATGAAGAGCCATGGAATTTGATTACTATTTTTCACACTTAGCATTGATGATGGATATTTTCAAGATTAACATTTCATGGAATAAAACACTGCTAAAAAGAAAGTTATAAAAACACAGAAATGCTATTACCTTTAAAGCACTTCTTTTGCAGGTTCCATATAGCGTGAAAAGTTCAGCCAAATGAACAAAAGCTGTAGTGCTATTTACATTACACAGAATTGCTCCCTTCATCTCTTGATTTATAAACTCTACAACATTCATGCACTCAGCTTCACACAGCTATCTCTGTCCTCTCCCAGTTTAACATCTATTACATACACCACAATTGCTCGCTGCTTGATTTTTTGTACAGTGCTCATATAAATAGGATGTCTTTTAAATGCACTAATGCCTCTGTCTCTCACCCCATCCCTGCTAATCACTGAAAACATACAGTAAGTAACATTATAGGTTTCCCTGGTTTTGTTCTCTTCTCTTGCACTGCTGACCACTGTCAGAGTACTGAGTTGTGTGGACCTTTGTTTTGAATCCATTATTGTTTTATGTTCTATACTGTAATTTCAAAAGAAAAACATGCTATCTATGAAAATCCAAGCCCAAGAATTCATGTGCTTCCCTCAAGAGAAAAAGTGGAGTTTTTGCAGTGCAAGACAGTATAAATTCCTCCTTGCACTACAGCAGGGAAGTTAGATCAGAATTACGCCTTTAAGATCAAAACCAAATCACAGAAGAGTTGCATTTCCCTGGTTTAGTTTCAGCCTTTGGACACTCAGATCTGACACAGAAGGTACACATCCTACCTGCTCTGGCACACCGAATGAGCCCAATCCTGGGGGGGAACTCACTACTGGATGAAGAGCCATATTGGCCTTCCACAGAAAACCAGATCCTTGACAATGTACCCAGTATGTGGTTCACTGAATCAGGTTATTTATTCTTTATAATCTACACAAATATTCTCAATCATTTCCCTTCATAAGTAAAGTCCTTATTTCTAATTTATGGCTATAAATAAAATGTTGGTAAGACAATATTTTACAGACAATTGTTCTTATAGCAAAAGACACTTAACTTTAAGAATCAGCCTTCCTGTTTCTATGCTCATTTCATTATAAAGGGGTTTACCATAAATACTGGAATTTGAATTCCACCCAAGTAATGCATTAATAGATACTAAACCATTAATAATTCCTGTACTTTTTCATAAATGGGCAAAGTCCAATAAATAAACGGGGAGCTGTTACATGTCAGAGCAGGGTTAACAAGCACCAAGGAGATTTCAAAGACAAACTGCAGGCAGAGGCTGCCAGAAGGTAAGATTCATAATGATGCCACGAATTCTGGGGACCCATTTTTTACTGTCCACTATGGCAAGTATCTAAAATTAAATGCTAAGCAGAAATTTGTCCTGAGCTCTGACACATAGTAGTTTAGGTAAACAATCTCTAAAATTAAAAGCAGATTCTTGATAATAAATTCCAACATGTATATCTTCATAACAGACAACCTTCCCTTATAAATCAAAAGTTGTTCTTTCCTTACAGAAACCTTTCCAAATTAGATCAATAAGACTGAAAATTTTAGTGACCTAGTGACAATATTCATTTGCTACATACTTTTTCAGATAAAAGATGACTCACCTGAAATATTTCATCCACCTCCCCTCTTCTGGGAATACTAGCCATTAATGCCCAGTTTGTAGGGTGACAAGGAGGAAATTTAAATATTGAATGATAACCGAAAGCAGATACGATACTAAGAAAAAGAAGGCTCACCCAAGGGAGGCTATCCTGGATTTTCTATGATCTCAATGAAAAAATCTATTCAAACAATAAATGTGGGCTTTTTAAAAAATAAATCAGTTTTAGTGCTACTATTCAATATATGAAAATCTTCCTCATCTATCATCTAATCCCATTTCTTTCAGAAAAGAATATTTTTCTTTCTTCCTCTATAACAAGTTACCAGCTGACCACATCTATTACTTTTTGGTTTCGTCAACTAATGCAATGCAACCTACAAAGTCTTCTGAACAAGCTACATGCACCACCAGTCTGAGGTAGATATCCAGGACCCTTTTTTTGTCTTTTTTTAACTCCTGCCTTTGTTACTTCATCTAATACATTATATGAGACAGATAAAAGCTTTGACCTAAAGAGATACAATATATCCAAAAGTACTATTCTATTTCAGTCCTCAGCTCTTAGAATGTCCCATTACTATCCCCAAAAAATCGGAGTTTTACTGAAGAGAAGCAGGTGTAGTCTCTTCCCTAGTAACGCAACATGCTCACTCACTCTGTCCTGAACATCAGCACACTCCCTTCATAACACCAACTGCTCCTCCTGACTCAAAAGGGTTGGGTCTGGCCATGGTGCTGAGTTATAAAATAAAAGTCAATATAAAGATGGTCTTAACTTGATTCATTTAGAACAGAAAAATTGTCAAGATTAAACTTTGATAGGCCAAAGGATTTATTCAAATACCAGTTAATACAACTGCTGTTCAGGAAACTCCTGAAACCTATGTCAACTTCTGTTATTCTCAGCAGAAGTTGATATTATGTTGTGCACATTATCACCTGAGCTATACAAGGTTGCTACTGATTCTTCTTTGAGGAAAACTTTCTAAGAGAGAAGGGAACAAATAACTTCTATTACTATATTAGTAAATTTTTATTTTCTTTTTCTTCTGTCCACATTCAATTCTGAGATTGATGAGGTACACTCTCAACACTGGTAGAAAAATAAAATGATGATGTGAATCACAGCAACTAGTCTGGTCTCCCAACAGCAAAAAGATCTGCATGTCAGGAAGTGCATGGGGGTAATAAGATTGAAAATTTTAGTGACCTGGTGACAATATTCATTTGCTACATACTTTTTCAGATAAAACACAAAACTCAAAGGAATTGTGCTCTGAACCACCTGAGAGGTACAGCACAGCATATTTTTATAATATCAATTGGTGGATTTCTGACTAATGCTATGGTATCTCAAATACATGTAGCCTTCCTGTTTACATTGTCTTTGGAAAGGTTATGAGATGGAAATTTAAAGAGGAGGATGCAAAAGAAAAAAAATTAAATAAGGAACAGTATTCAGTGTACTTGGTTTAAAAATCACAGCTCATAAATAAAGCTGGCCAAAAAAAAATGCACTATTTAGAGTCAGTCTGAAAAAAAAAAATGATAGCTGAAAGAATTTATACCATCCAACCTTAGCTTAGAGTAGTTAGAGAGCTAAAACTTTATTTTATCTGAAAATTATATTCACGAGCAATGACAAATACAACTGAACATGAAGAACAATCTTTTCTCCTGCTTCTTAACAGATAATGACTTCAAGGTCATTCCATTAGTGATCACTGCAGCTTTTAAATGAAACACATATAACCCTAATCCAATTAATGAAAGTAGCCTACATTTCTTATACATGCTAATATTGAATGAATGCTTAAACGTTAGTCATTCACCAGTGCATGCACTGTAAGTGATAATCAGAGAAGCACAATAATATTACTGGCAAGGTATGAGGTTGGTGGAAAGCTGGGGAAGAAGTAAGGTGCCTTAGCATCAGGAACTTTAACATGAAAATAGGCATAGAGTCAGAGGGGTGTTCTTACTGATTTTTTCCCCCATGTTTAGTTACCTGATCAACATTAACTTCAGAGAAATCAGTGATTTCATCTCACATTTCTAGCTGCCCCATACTTTCTTTTTTTTCTCTTTCCTGACAAAAATCTCATGGCTTTTTATGCATGCTTTCATTTCTTTCATTTATGACTGATTTTTTTTCTGTGCTCAGCCTCTTCCAGTCTATATGATTACCCTTTCTGTACAAATTGAGAAAATGTCAAAACAAAACAAAATTTTTTTCAAAGACATCTATGTGAGGAGCCATAAAAATCACAGTTTCTGGACAAGAGGCAGGGAATGAGACAACCTCAGAAGGGATGGACAGGGTTGTCGTCCTCTTTGCAGTTGGAATGGGCTAAGATACGTAATTTAGCTTAAAACTCAGCTAAAAAGGATTAACTGAAGTTTTAACTTAGTTTTGTATCTTTACAGCTGGGATAGATGCTCAGGAGTGTTTAGGGTCACCATAGTTTTTTTCAAGCACTGCAATCTGGAGAAATCTAAGATCAGACATAGGACATACTTATCTAAATCTCTTTAGACACAAAACATTAACAGAACTTTACATTCTGTGAATACTGTGTTTGTAGCCTTAATGACTGTATTTTGTTATCTTTCTGACAGCGAGTGTCAAGGAAGGTCTTAGCGTCCCTTTCTTTACACTTTATTATAAGTTATTTTAGAACCTAACTTTAAATTCAGCATCTCATATGAAACTCCACCAGTGAAAAAGCAAGTCCAGACATTTCATTTCCATTGAAGCTATTTTAACTGAGATCTCCCCACTCATGTCAGCATCCCTGAAGGGTAACACCTTGTGTTACCCTTGTGTGTAACACCTTGGAATTAACACCTGTTAATTCCCCTGAATACTTGAAATTACATTTAGTTTACTCAAAACTTCTTTTCCTGTTATCTTTAAATAAAATAAAAAGTGCATGGGTAGATAAAAACACATCATCCCAGTAGTGCAGATCATGAGATAGTAACTGCTGCAAGCAGCCACAAGAAGCCACACACGAGACAAAAGTTCCTCCCAGTAGTAACAACTTCCACAGCCAGTTCTGTTCTACTTCCACAGCCTCTGCCTTTCACAGGAGGAAACCAAGTATTAACTGCAAATAATATCTCCTGAAGTTTCAGCAACATTACTACAGTGAAAACAGTGGTCAATAAAAGATGCTTCACAAAAAGCATACAAAGGTCCATTCTCAGAATCCTCCTTTGAGCGATGCCTGCTGAATCAACATGAAGAATTTTGTCCAGTGGCAAAACCAAGATGTATGCTTTCCAATGTGCAAAAAGCAACAATGCCCTTCCTGCATGAAAGATGCTAATGCCTCCCTTCTCTTTGTGTCCCTCAAGCAGAAATGTGTACGTCAAGACAGTGACAAACGACAGTACTTGTTAAAGCAGCAGGACCATCAGGTTCTCACCACCTCACTGCAAGTGGGATAGGCCTTGTGAAGTACATACTGACAGGATCTACATCTCTCTTTTTTTCTTCACTCCATGAGTGAAGCCTCCTTTGCCAAGGCAGTTCAGCATAGCATGGCTCTTTGGCTCTTCTGGCTGTTTCACACCTGTTGGTTTAGATTCAGAAGTTATCAGAATATTTAAATGTTTGCCTACACTACTGGATATAATGGTTTCAGAATAACTCACATGATGTGGGCACCTTTACATCAAGCATGAAAATCATCTAATCAACCACTGAGAACATTTTAAAAAAATAATAGTAGGAATAGTAAGTGTACATGCACTTATTGCCTGACACAGCATGTGTTTGCAGAGGACTGAGCTCTTGAAAGCAGTTAGACACTAATCAACGTAGGAAACACATAAAATCAAGACAAAACCATTTTCCCTATCATATTTAAACATTATTCTTTCGCTATTGACCCTCTAGTAATATATACATGCAGTCTCCAAATAATCACTTCTAATTCAAAGCACTAAAGAGATCCGATTACACAAGTGAGAGCAAAGATATAAGATTTAGAATGGAAACAGAAGACACGCCATAAACCAAAATACAACAAGGCATTGACAAAGCTGGCATATTTTCCAACAGCATTGCTGATTAATGATGTTAGCAGGTAAGAAAACTATTTACAGCCTAAAATACTGATAAAAATTGAGAATTAGGAGTTATGAAGAAATTTATACATCTAATTTATTTGTACAGACACATGAAAAATACTGAACTTCCATCAGATTCAAGAATTTGCTGAAATTCATTATGATAAAGATACAAATTTGTGTTCCCAGACTGAATCATTAAGAACATTACACATCAGACAACTCTGTAATGATATACTTAAAAATTGCCTTTTCAGAAAAAGCTATTTTCCAAACAAATTCTTACTAAAAAAACTGGTGTACCTATAGGTGCATCCCTAGTTTTAAACAAAATAATAATTGAAGGTTTGCTTTTCTTGGTGGCAAGAAGATTTTTTTTCCTCTTTAGGATTCATTGCAGATATTTTGCAAATGACATCATAGGCAAAAGTATTACATAACAGCTCACAAGTTCATTTGGCACTTTAAAATAAACTATTGTTTCAGTACAGACACCTCACACATACCTATAAACCATTTTCAAATTTAAGGTGTATAGGTAAAGACTAAACTTAATGCTATAGAAAAATATGAACTTTACAGTTCAAAAGCAAGACCCTGCTGGTTTTCTAAGGAGGCAGCATTGAGGGTTGAATCTCCTTTTGGCAAGTTTCGCCTGAACAGTCAAAGACATACAGATACACTGTAAATGAGCTCCTAGGTAGAATTCAGCCTGTCCATGAATTTTTCTTCAGTGAAACCATTGGAGAATTTAAGTCAACAAAGCCATCATAAAGCCATGTGTGTTCTAAACTTTTAATTATTAGAGCAATTCTCAATTGCTTCAAAGAGAGTAGTCACATGTATGCAGTTAAACATGTGCATGACTGTGGGAGAGAAGCAGTAGAGAATTCTGAATGGCATATAATTGTTATTTCAGGAAAGTGTTGATGGCTATAAATAGATTTGCAGTGAAACATATGGCCTGAGCCAAACACCTGAATTTTTATATACAGAAAATAGTTTTAGAAGTGTTTTACGCAGTGAGATTCAATTTATTTCTAATATATATATTAATTTTGAGTTAAGAAGTGGTTTTGCACCTCCTGATCATCTTAAAAATAACACAGACTACACTAGTTTCTGCATTAAAAACAGCTGGCAAACACAAGTAAATTTTTATCTCCCTATTAGATTTCTTTTATAACAATGGCATGATGTGTCTGTGGAAATCAAAGCAAAATCCTGTCTGCTACCTTTGATTTTTTATTCATGTATTTATTGCTTTGGAAATGCAGTAGGTACCAAACCATAGATTGCTACAGTTCTACATAGCACATGAACAATGCTGCTTCATTTTATCTTTTCAATAGAAAAAAGTGATTTAATAACATGAAAGCAAATGAACCCACATTAGTATAAACTGCAGCACAATGTAAAAGACATTCCCCTTTGAATATTAATGATGCAAGTCTAAAGAAATATATACTAAAGAAATTGATTCAGTGGTCATTCGTTTGTAACAAATACAGTTTCAGTTATAGTTCTAAAGTGTCATATCAATCAAAATTCACACAGTCTGCTTTTCAAGAAAATACTATTGAAAAATCTGAAATATTCTCATTTCCTTGCTATGAAATGATTGGAATATGATTGTACATATCATTTCAATAAACACTGTATTCCAGGAACAACTTCCAGTCAGATTTGGAGCTACCAGACCAACATGTTTTTTCCAATTATTTTCCAACTTACACTTTTGGGCAATCAGTAACGCTTGAGATCAATAGCCCATGCACAACCATGGGGCAGACAGCCCCAGATGGTGTGATGCTGCCTCAATGGAGAAGAATGGGTTGGGCAACTGGGACACAGAGCCAGAGGTCAGACTTCTATTGCTGTGGTTAAATGATTAATAAATGATCTTTGGCATGGTATTTTAATGCTCACGCACTCTCCTGAGCTTATGGGGCACAAAATGTTTGGATTTCAAGTAAGTACAAGCATGGGTCTTCACTGAGTCTTCTAACCACTAACTAAATAAATGCAAACTGCTGGACATGCACTTTCAGTTGCTTGCTTTAAGCAGATCACGGCAGCTACCTATAGTTTCGAGTCTCTCTAATTCTCTTAAGACTGGATTTTGTGAGTATTATGTAAATGCCTTACTGAAATCAGGCATTCACTCAAATGAATAAACACACACTTTTTTTCCAAACAATGTCGGATGGCACATATTTTCTCCTTCTTCAGCAGGAGCATTAAACAATAGTGGAGTTTATTCTTAAATAATTTCTGCAGTAGGGTGATAAGTAGTGATGCACTGTACTTTCTATTGTCTTCCATTTAAAAATTATAAAGCATATTAAAAACATTGAGGAAAAAAAAAAGATCCTCCATTTCTGTAATTAGTAGTGTTAGTACATGACTGAGTTAGTGCCAAACTCCAAACTTAGTCTTGGATCCTAACACAGTTTTTAAAGAAAGCCCAAACAGAATCCCCAACAAAACACAAACACTTCGTAACATGATACCACACTGGAGGTCCATGGGGTTCTGCATGGGCATCCTCTTATTTATTAGTGAATTAAGTATTTCCTTCTTCAGGTACAGGAGTTCCAAAGGTCTCAATTTTTTCCAGTTCATAGAAAAGGATTTACATTACGATTTTGCATGAATTTTCACAAGGAAAAAGAGGAACATTTTCCATTTTCTACCATAAACTGACCATGGTTGGAAAGGTTTAATATTTATGCCTGTATTGACCATTTCCGACTGGTTGCTAAGCAACACTCCTCCCTCCCCAGTATCATGTAAGGGAAAAGACAGAGGGAAGCAGAAAATGAGAAATGTTGGGGAAAACAGATTCATCCAATCTAAGCGAAATTCAATGGGTCATAGGTGCTATTTGTTAGCAAAGTAAAAGGGCACATAATTCCTGCAGGACACACTAAGACATCAGTTTATGACATCACACTAGCCGTGCACCATGTTTCTAGTAAGAAAGACCAAACAAATCATCTTCTCTGGATCCTAACAGTGGTACCACTTGAACCTCACTTTAAATTTGCTTCATAAAATAAAAGATAACTTTCTAACACTAAACTTGTAAAATCAAAACTTTTTTTTTTCTTCAGATAGACAGTGTTTTGCCTTAGAGCTTGAAAAGAAGTTTAGAAGGGTGTATAAAACCAATCATCTGCTCTCCAGACTATTCCACTTCTCCTAGTCCATTAGATTCTGAAGGTATTGAGTATACTACTTCTGCAATAATGAGGAACTCTCTAGAAGGAGAAACAAATATGAGGAAGAAAGCAGTAGGATCAGGCATGAAGAATCAGTGGTTGATGTTGTGTTGTCTTCACTGCATTTAATTTCAGCCCAAAGCTAGCCACACATCATCAGAGCACTTGTGGAATAAAAAGTAACATCAATAAAAATGCAAACTTAGATACCTAAAGAAAGAACCTTGGGTACCTGAACATATATCCAAAGGATTCCGAATTTTCCGCCTTTAAAATCTCAACCCATTTCAATTAATGTTGCATCATGCTTCATTTATGATCATCTGTTCGAAACAGTTATCCAAAGTGTGATCACAGACCCAGAGATACAGGTTTTTCAAGAGCAGTGAATGTCAAGTCAGGTAATTCAAACTCAGCTCATTCCTTCAGTCTGCCCTGTTGCCCCACTTACACTGACAGCATGTAATCATGGGACTGCCTGTAATTATTTCCAAGTACACATCATCCAAGATGCTGAAGAGTTTGACATTTCTTTCTTATTCATGATTGGCCTCATTTCCTTATTTTCTTATGCAAGCATGCTGACAACCATTCTTGCATATGTCTTTTGAACCATAGCTTTGGGACAAATTCACAAACTTAAACCAATTACAAAATCACCTTACATTCCTAGAAACACCATGATAATAAGAGGCTGAACTAGAGAAAGCAAAACACTACTGAATCTCTCACTAGCAGGAAGAAACACAAATTTGGTCACCACACATTGCACTGGCAGTAGCTGAACAATCAGCATGCAGGTAGCTCCAGACTGGAAGAGAACATGACAGGACTTGCTCAAGAGATAGCACTAAAAAGTATGTAAGAAACCTGGAAGAAAGCTGAAAGCACCACAGGCGACACAGAGATGGGAGTTGAGCTCTACTACATCATCAGCTCCACAAAATACATTTGCAGAAAACAAGACTTTTTTACCTTCACTGCTCATGAAACAATTTATCATCCCATCTGCAAAATATCCCTGTTATAATCTGGATTACTATGTTGAAGAAAATAACTGTCCTTGCAGGTTTCTCAAAATGAGAACAAAACACTAGGGGTAAACCTAATTGTATTTGAGTGTATCCAAGAATCCTCATTAATCTGAAGGAAGAAATGCTTATTATTAACATCATCATCAATTTTCAAATACATTTCTGAAAACAACTGATTTTGGAAGTAAGTGCTAAAAAAAGGAAGTCTGATATAATTAAAATGCAGAAAGAAACCTCTTTTCCTGTGTTTAGTCCAGCAAATTACTTGTTCTCTATCTTATTTTTTTACTCATTGTAATTTTTAATCTTCACAAATTCTTTTGGATAAAGTCAGCTAAAAAATCATTCAGTGGCCACTAGAGAGTTAACTAATATTTCTCAGAGTTGGCAAACGTTCAGTCAAAAACCTGGCCAACTGCCTGTTGTTTACTGAAGCTAGGGAAGAAGCATCTGCAACATTACGAAAAGCATATTGTAAAAGGCAACACATGCAAATTAAACCTCTTGAGCTATGAGTAAATTGCTAGGAAAATTTATAACTCATTTAATAAAACTTGAAATAAATACATCGCCTTGGCTCTCAGGGAAAACAAAATATTTCCCATGATTCCATGTTCAAAAAATGATCATCAAAACAGATTTCTACAATTTCAATATAAAATTAAATAGAGACGTAAACCAAATCTCCTTTGCCCCAAACCCTTCTGTTCATGTCTTTAAACAACTTGGTCAGAATTTTTTGTGCCAAAGAACTTTCAATGATTCATGTGTCTCAGATTCACCTTTTGTATTCGCTCACTTAGTATTCATTTGTTTGAGCTGTATTTGTGTCATTAGTAATGTTAGCATTACTTCAATTTGATTAGTTGGTTATGAAGTAAAATGCCACCTTGCAATTTCAAAAAAAAATAAATAATGGAGTTGATTATGAAAATGAAAATGGCAAGGTCCTTTGAAGAGGGCTTTTTTTTTTTTTTTTTTTTTTGGCATTTCTGCAGTCAGTACCAAGCAAGCAAGTTAAGAACCTAAGACCAGTAAGATTTTACTGCAGCCACACTGCAAGCCTGGAATATACACAATTCAGTCCCCAGTGTTGTAGCCCAGCCCAACCCAGATGGGATGCACATCTGCTACTAAAAGTAGAATATACTTTTATATTGTCTTGCAGATAGACTTATTATCCAACCTCACAACATGAGTTTCATAAACTCATGCCATTTTCAGCCAGAATAGAACTGAACCAGAGAAAGCTGAAAGAAAATTATGCCATAAGGAGACAAAGTACCTGCTAAAACCCACTACCAGTGCAGCAACAGCAGGGAATCTATGCCCCTTGTTGAAGCTGTGCACAATGTTCATTTCAAACCAATGGCAAAGACAAGGTTTTAAAGTTATTTTTGGGTAACACTAGACCACGCTTTTAAGACCCATTCTGAATCTCTACTCATTCACTTAGCAGCATTCTTCAAAAAAATTTACTGGAATCAGCTGGCTTCTCTCCAGTATCTTCACCTCTCATCCCTAAAAGAGTAGGTAAATATCTCAGAGTCCTCTGAAAATCCTAGACCATAACTGTTACCAGCTATCATCTAGAAGGTGCCTTCCTTCACAGCGCCAGTCTCCACAGGACCCACATTTAATAATTACTGCACACCAGTGGGTAACATGACAGCTCTCCTGATACAGGACCCAGATATAAAAAGGTCTGCCAGTATAGCTGGAAAAATATCACCCCAAGAATCAGCTTCCTTCTGGACATGCAGCTTGTATCAGTAAGAGATCTTTTGCGGGTACAACTTTTATCAGTTCCTTCCTCAGAATAAGTTATATGCTGAGCAAGAACTTTTTTTTTTTTCCCTGTGGTATGACTGTACTCATTTTAAACAACTTGCCCAAATAATTCTGCTACTTAGAGTAATTTAAAAAATAAACAAGTGAACTCTAATGCAACTGATCATCATACACAGCAAAAATAGCACTTTTAACTCAGTTGTAAAAAAAAAAAGAAATGTAGAAGATAGATATTGTATATATATGCCTGTAAGCAAACAAGACTCTAGCCCCAATAATAATGGAGTGCAAGTGATGTTTATTCAGCCTCAAATGTTGCTGTTTAACAGGCACACACAGCAGCTACTGGAATATGCTGATTTTCAAAGTTCAACAGGCGATTACATCATATAAATGGAAAAATCCAAAGGCCATTGTACAACACTCAAACTCATAGTTTCTTTTTCCTAAAATAATTTATATAAATTTCATGCATAGGACTGACTGGGGGAAAAATGCCTTTTTTGGTGTTTTCTATCCTATTCTGTATAGAAATTTTGATGACATGAAAGCCAATAGCAATTTCTCCTTCCCCAAATATGTGCTTTATTTACTTAAACTATAACTGATGTGTTTTACTTTCCAAAAACACGTGAACCTCTTTCAAGTAAAATGTGATGCGGATTCTTTTTGCTATTTCTCTCAGCTCCTTACTTGTCATTTAAGCCCTGGAATTTGATAGGAAATTAGTCATTTAAAAGGAAATTTGAAAAACAGTAAAACATTGGCAAAATAGCATAAATACTGAAGGAAGACTAAATGTACAAACAACTTTCAGTACATAAGTTTATGATAAAAAAAAATTATAGAATCTCTATAGGTATATCTACGCTATTCTGTAAAATGCAAAAAATAAAGGCAACCTAAAGGTAAACAGGTGTTTTTCTAACTTCTTATTGTACTTACAAAAATAAAAGCATGAAATGATTGTTTTAGACATAATGTTCAATGCCCTTTTTACAATTCTCATATATTTTGCCATCAATCATGATCATCAAGATATGGTGACTGGTGACTGACAACAGAAAGAGAAATTTAGAGGTGTGAGTGAAATGACAGAGCTGTCATGGCTGCCTCAAAAATTACTCTTCTGAAAGGAGAGATAAAATTTTTGAAGAAAAAAAAAAGCAGACAGCACTGATGTCCCTGTCAGCATGTGAGGTAGGGGTTACCAAAAGCTTAACGAGAAAGAAAAAGTTGTCCTAAACTTTGCCTTCTACTCATAGCAAAACTTCACAATATTTTTTATAAGGTTTTTTCATCTCCTCTTGAAACTATCATAATAACTGAGGCTGCACTGATAAATCTGTGACATGATCCTGAAAAAATTACAATTCAGGTTGACATCACAAATGCTGATCACCTTGCTGAATTAGGAATTGTGTACATGAGCTACTACATCAAATCTAACAAATTAACCTTTAATAGAAACATATCCTACAATATGAAAGTAATGATTGAATCCTGAATAAGACTTATACATATGACTATTTTCCTTATCAAAACAATAAACATCCACTATCTTCCAAAATTTGCCTTTCTGCAAAATTGTAATTTCTTAAAATGTCACTTAAAACATCAAACCAAAGAAACACCAAAGGTTCTTTAAAAAAAGGTGCAGTATACAATGAGCACATGTGTCATGAAACCCTTCTTCTCCACTAAAATTTTAACCAACAAATCAATTCAAGAATAATTGCAAAATAAATTTATTAACATTGTTCTTGGTCTACCAGAAAGGCAGATTAGATTTGCTTTGATGTCTTAGCCAAACTCCAATTTATTGGGCCATTGCTGAATTGTAGCTTTCACTTCTCAGTGTCCACTTCTCACTTCAAGTAGGAAGTGATTATCAAACTTTGAATTTGGCTAAGAATCAGAAATTGCATAAGTGCTTTTTCACAGAATTAACATAAGAATTGGTACTTTCCACTACTTTGTTACAAAGTATAAGAGGGGACATTTATCTAGTCAGAGCTTCAGTATAATATGGTACTGACACAATGGTGAGGCTCCCTACCTGCACACTGGTGTGCTGTCCCAAAAGCAAACAGATCACCATCTATTGCATGTCAGTACCACTTCCTGAAGCGTCCCACTTTTTCCACTGTTCCAATGTCCAAATAATAATCAGGAAGTTCACAAAAACGTCTTAAGGTTACAGCAGTTTCTACTTGTGAAGAAATGATTACCATATGTAATTTTTTTGGATTTGGGTTTTGTGGTTTTTTGCTTCTTTTTAAAAGGGAGATACTGTTTAATGCTACTCCAAACACAGGAGACTGGATTGTAATTGTAGTCTTTTATGTTAAGACAATTCACCTCTTAGTACTTCATTTTCCTCATTTTTAAATGGGCACGGACTTCCTTGCCAAGCAAATTGAGATTTGCTGACAACAGAAATGTGCTGCACAACAAGCATATATTCTTTTTTCCTGGGGTTGGCAATTGCACTCATTGCTGATTTGTTTACTCTGGCATTTTAGTTCCCCACAAGGAACATGGACTTTGGACACCACCCACTTGTCAAACACATCCTGCATATGATCTCTCTAATTGCAGGAAAGGAATTGAGAACCAGATGTGAAAATGTGTCTGATATCAAGTCATAAAAATTGAATATAGTAAATCGAAGGCAAGTTCCAGTTTAAGCAGTATCCACAGGGTCTGAGATAGACAAAGATACCAGACTAGGAAATTACTTCACAGCATGTAAAATGCTCTTCTAGTAAGAACCACAAACTCCTACTAGATTGTTGATTGATGGAACGCTTGGAGCAGAAATACACAGCATGAAATTCCAATTCCAATGAGGAAAGGGAAGTTCTTGATGAGACTGGTGAAAGAGTGATAAAAGCTTCACTCAAAACCTCCGTTTTAGTATCAGATTGTGGGAAACTTCCACTTAAACAGCCCAACAAAGCCCATCAGCCATCAATCTACAAGCACTAAATAAAACTTTAACACCTCTAACAAGACTACAATGTAATCACCTAGCCAGTGCTGTTAGAATCACCCCGACACAGATCCTGATGAAGATCAGAGGAAATTTGTAGATAGGAGAAATTTCCTTTTAAGTGGCTCAAAACAGCTCTACAATGAAATCACACCCTGTTCTACTTCCACCCTTACCTTCACAGGCAGCTGCCAATGGCATGCACAGGAAGAAAAAATTCTACCTCACTAAAGAGAAAAAAATACCAGAAACAGAGGGAGAGAAAGTAAATGGTTTTGTCCAGTTTTCAATGAATAGGACAAAGCTTTTCTAGCATCCATGCCATTGACAAGTTTTCACAATTAGGTTATCTTTCTAGATTCTTAAAAATGACTGTGATATTGCAGCAGAGCATCATCAGAGTACAGTTAAAATTAGGAACTCCTTCCACCATGAAGATAACTGTTTTCTGCTCCCTGATTGGACAAACAACGTACTTGAATAAAAATGAAAGCTAGTATCTTAAGGGAAGAAAGAAGTTTCAAATCTGAATCAAGGTTTTCTATCAGAAGTTTTTGGTGGTTGATTTTGTAAGAGAGAGAAAAAGAAGAATGGTTTGGGGTTTTGAGACAGGGAGATATGGAGGACTACATTTAACTCTTTTTGAAAGATGAATGATTTTTAGTCTTCACTGTCCAAGATGGGCCCAGTTCATGATGAACAAAGTTTATTTTGGACCTGGTAAAAACTGATACCTGCAAAACTAAAAGTACCTTGACTAAAATGCAGGATAAAATACTTAAGATAGGAAGTCTAGCACACACAAACATGGAATGAGCTTTGGGAGCTTGACAGCCAACTCAGTTACCATTCAGTTGTCTGCTTCTGCCTTTTGTCAAAGCTTTTCCTTCTGGCTGGGATGGATAGCAAAGCTTATCTCAGCTTCCTCCATTCATTGTTTAACATCTTAGAAGAAACACATTTGTTATGTAGTTAATATTGACATTCTGGAGTGTGTGCTTCAGTTGGTAAGGCAGATCCCAAATTTCCTATTCTGTTAGACCTTCTATGGGATTTGGGGACTAAATCAAATCCATTGATTGTCATGCATCCATTGGAGCCATCCTAAGTGATATTATCATCCGAATTTAAGCAGAGGAGATTAATTTGGAAGAGTAATGGTACTTCAACCAAAAAAGACAAAAAGATATATAGGTGATAACTGGATTTCCAGCTTCAATGTAGATGTTATATAAGTCAAAATATCAGATTAGATATAACTGCTGCTTTTGCTGGGTTATTACACCAGTCAAGAGTTCATTCACATCTTCATTCTCAAAGATAACTAAATAGTTATCACACTGTTTATTGTAAGGTACTCTCAGAACAAGACTCTAAAAATGAACATTTAATTTATGTAGACTTCAAAGAGCTTGATCTCATTTATACGAAGCACCTATTCTCTGTCTTCAGACTGTGTTAATTGCAAAGATGTTAATGGCTGTTCATTAAGAAACAGAATAACGCGGCCAACTCGATCCATAGCCAGTGGAAACACCTTTAACAAGTGGGGTTCTAGCACCAGTTGTGGAAAAGTACCTTCACAATTCCACTCCCCCATCCCTTCTTATAGGAATATAAAACAAGGTTTTATTTATCATATATACATCTGCAGCATCTTCAATCCTAATTGGGAACAAAACTTAAATTTACTTTTCTAACAGCATTATTCAGATGAACTATTCTATATTGTGTTCTCTCCTTGGAGAAGCCTTTGAGTAGATTCTCTCCTATATACACTTGGCATGCTATTACACAATTAAAAAGAATGCCTGTTTTCTTTTGTGCTTGCAGGCGTCTTGCTGCAAGTTGATGCAGAGAAAGGGACTGAAAACCAGACTGCTCTCTCTTAATCATTATTATGAATATTTAATAAATGAACCTAAGCCCATATTCTATGCATTTTTATCCATCAAATCCATCTTTATTAGTACCTTTCACATTTTTTGATAACTAATTTTCAAAGTTCAGAGGTTAACTTGTCTTGTTTGGGTACTGAACATGAAGCAACTTCTTATTGCTTTTGGCAAAGTAGAGTCCTCCTCTACTGGAAGTAAATGGAACCTATCAGGAATCAAATGTCATAATTCAGAGATAGGGGCAGAATATCAAAATGTCCATATCATGCTGTGCAGAACAGCTTGGATAGCAGCTCTGATATATTATAATAGGTCAGAGTAATGATTGTAGTCTGAGGAAGTCTTTCTGAACATAGCACTTGTCACACCAAAAACTGAAACATATCTGAAAAAGTAGTAGCAATCACACATTTGTTTGTTTGCTTTCATACAGCAACCACTTCTGATTATTATGATTTTTTTAGTCACATATATAATATATAAATACATATGTATATATAATTAAATATGTAATTTTAGATTTTAACTGAAAATTATTATCTGTATGCACAATTAAAGTACACATTTCCCTGAGTATGTCATCATCAAATCAGCTTGATCTGAGATAGGTTGACTAGTAGATGCCGAATTGACAAGTTATATTGTCAAGCTTATGGTGCTCAAGGCTAGGTGAGGCCCTTCCACAGTCTGAAGACCCACAGGTAATTCTCATAATAATAAAAGAGGTGGTTTTCCCTTCTTCCTGAAATCCAACAGTTAGTGTCATTATAACCAGGTGGTAGGAGTATACACCTCTGCACTAAGAGAACAGAGACAGCCAGCAGTTAAATACACCTCATGGTTCTCTTTGGCTGTGTTCACATGGTCTTTTTAAAGAGGAAAAAACCCTCCTGCCTTTCCAGCATGCTCACCACCACTGATAGCAGCAACTGCATTACCTAACACAGGGATCCATTCAGCTGCTGCTGGTTTTAACCACCATAGTCCTCAGTTTTCAGAATCACACACAACTTGTGATTCCTAGAGTCTACAGAGGAGTTTCAAGTAGTTGGCACTTTTAAATTTCAGTTTGTACAACCTTCCAGGTGAGCTCTGTAAAGGTCAAAATAAACCCACTGGCAACCACTGAAGCATGGTTTATACTGTATCTCGAGTCCCTGCTAGCACAACCTCCATATTCACTCCTCAGCTTCAGCAATTGCTGTGTAATGGCAGCAGAATTAATAAACAGATGTAAAATATACAAGAAACAAATCGCAGCAGTGGAGAGACCAAAAAAACAGTAGTGACTTTTATCTAAACAACACAGGACTAAAAAGTTGGTTGTTTGGTGCTCACTTCCGTGGTGAATTCTGATAACCTGTTTTGTAGTCAGCAGACAAACTAGGCATATGGACCTTTTCATAATTTATTACATGAAGATGTCCTTGTAAAAACTATCAGAAATAAAACTGGATGCTCCTCTATTGGCTTTACTCCTCTTCATCAGGTGATTGCTCTGCTTCAATGAAGTTTTATCATAACTGACTTTTGATGATTTGTTCCAATCACAACAATGATTTTCTCTCTTTAAAATTTTAGGGAAACTCTCTTATGGAAACAACTGAATAGCAAACTGATTTGCAGTAACCATTAAGAATATCATTGGAAAGTAATTGGAAGGAAACACATGAGCTACTTCA